>NW_020897715.1:17380701-17482613 GCF_003984885.1 Neopelma chrysocephalum | reverse complement strand
GCTTCCTGCCTCTTTGTAACACCAGGTTCTGTAGGGTTTTGTTGGAGGCTAATTACCACCAGACAACGGCTGGAAGAGGGGAGAAAGAGAATCAAATAGCCTGCCCTAAATATCTCTTCTCAAGGTCATTCTCAAATTGCAAATGCCTGCAGCTTGCCAAGCAGAGTTCAGAGAGCTGATAGATCAGCACCTCTTCACAAACTGTCAACGTGATCCTGGTACTCATGCCTGTCATCATCTTCTGTTCTCTAGGCATGAGCTCAGCCACACTCACCAACCCTATTTGGTTAGTGAAAACCAGGATGCAGCTGGAAGCCAGGTAAGGCAGGCCAGCAATGCAGAGCCACTCTGTGTCACATCGTGACTAGTTTGGGGGTGGGGTTGGGTAGGGAGTGGTCTGTGACTTGCCATGAGAACATGTTAAGTCATAGACTGGGGAAGAGTCTTATGGTTGTGTTCACAACAGGATTTTGGGTCAGCGGAGCAGTGTGACGTTCTAACCCTCTCTCCTCTTGACAGGGTGAAGGGGGAGATGGCCAGCAATGCTCTCCAATGTGCCATGCACGTGTACCGCACTGAAGGCCTTCGCGGATTTTACCGTGGTGTCACTGCCTCCTACGCTGGAGTGTCAGAGACCATCATACACTTTGTCATCTATGAAGCACTGAAAAAGGAGCTGAGAAACAGCCATCATTCCCATTCCCCACCACTCACACATTCACCAAACAACCATGATTTCTTTGGACTAATGGGCGCTGCTGCTGTCTCCAAAACATGTGCTACATGCATTGCATATCCACATGGTGAGTGTTTAGCAGTCCCCTCTCCTTGATTCTGTTACCCTTGATGGGAGATGCCGTGTCTGTAGGATCCATCTGCTAATATATTGCTTCCCTTCCTGTCTCTCCAGAGGTCATTCGGACACGGTTGCGAGAAGAAGGGTCACGATACCGTTCTTTCATACAGACTCTGCAGCTTGTGGTCCATGAAGAGGGACCCTTGGCTTTATACCGAGGGCTCCTGGCTCACTTGATCCGCCAGATCCCAAACGCAGCCATCATGATGGCTACCTATGAAGTCATCGTACATTTGGCCTCTTCCACCTTGTAAGCATGCTGTAGCTGCTGGCTCAGGCTGCTGTAGAGGTACAGGGACCTCATGGTCCTGAGACCTGGTCTTTCTCAGTGTTCTGAGAGGTGGTGGTTTTTGTTGCGGATCAGAACTGAGTCAGGCATTCTCAGGACATAAGACTATTTTGTGCCAAGTTTTTTGCTCCAGTGTGCACAATGTAGCCTTTTTTCTTTCTGGAGACTTGAATTATTCCAGTGCTTCAAGATGTCAGGGCACTGGTTTGACAGTGCCTATTGTAATTTCCCTGCATGAAACAAGGGCAGGGAACTTGAAGGAGACAAAGCAGAAAGCATAAAAGTATCTTAGCCTCAGCATGTTCACTTCTTTTGGACCCAGTAACAACCATACGTGGGTACAGTGGGGCATGAAGACAGGCTAGACCTGAGACATTTGAGAACTGCAGCAAGCAGAGATCTTGTGCTGCAACCTTTCATGCCCTCAGAGGGGCTCTTCCACTTTCACCTACTGTGCTGCCTTCTTGCTCCTCAGGAGGATTTCTCAACCTTGGCTGCCAACAAATTGCAGAATTTTCCTTTGGGTCCTTGATGTTTGGCTGCCATTGCCTCAAGATGTGTCAGCCAGCTGACAGCCTGCTTTTGTCTTGCAAGGTCTGAAAAACCAGACCAAGTATATCAAGGGAAGAAGCACAACCTGCTATGAAGCACTACCCTAAAAACTCATGCTACTGCTGGGCTCAGAGCCATGCTTTCCCATTATCTGATGTGTTTCCATCCCCACCCTTCTCAGCAGAAAGAGGAGGGCACCTCCATCCCTCAGAAGTGCTCTGTTATGCTCTGTTCCAGCTGTTATACAAGCTGGAACCTCTAATATGAAAAAATACTTTTTTGTGCTGGTAAAAAAAGCAGATCAGGTGAGAAGATGGATGAAGCTAAGGAGGTTTGGCCTGTTTCTGTTGATGATACACTAAGTGTATCATCAAGAGATGAAAGAGTCTTATTTATTTTTTTCCATAATCAAGAATTCAGTTTCCTGCATGTGCTACATTTGCCTGTGACAGGCTTGGATGCCTTCTGTTCCTCTGTGGGTTCCTAACCCTGTTCCCTGGAGAAGTCTACATTGTGTTTACAAAGAGTATTTTGAATCTCAGAAAGGCAGAGGGTACAGTCAGGAGTGATGTGTTTTTCTTGTTTCATCACATATGCTAAAAAATGTAACCCTTCCCCAAGATAAGTAATTTCAGTAAATACCCACTCTGGACAACCTCCAGTCTCACATTAGAGGCTACACTGTTTCTTTCTCTGCTTGTAGTGAAAAACTGAAAAAGCCCTGAATATTTTATTTGAAATCCATTTATTTTAAAATCCACTTTGTTTCCTCATCTTTCTTACCTTCATTCCTTTAGTTTAGGAGTATTGACAATTTTACAAAGCGACACAAGCTGCAGTGGTTTGTTGGTTGTTTTTTTTCTTTTTTTTTTTGCATGAAACGAGAATAAACCTCAAATGACAACATTGAAAAAATATACAATATATATATATAATATCTGGGTAGGGGTTGTGAGAGACCCCACTCTGAGCCCTATGGCTGGCTCTGCCTTTCAGATTTCTGTTCTTTCCAACATCTGGATCATAGTTTGAACCGTGCCACAATCATGTGTAAGTGCCCTAACACATGTTTCTAGAGAGCCAGATGGGGGGTCATTAATGTGGGGAATGTCCACAATGGGGATGGCAGAAGATGAAGGAACACGGGAGGCAGAAATGACAAATGAGGGAGGAGCACATGTGTACACAGTGGGGGAAGAAAGAAGTTGAAAGTAAGACACCTCCTCCTTCCAGCCATATGTTTGGGGGGGATCCACTGGACTGGTGTTTTAAAGCTCCTAGTAGCGGTGAGAGACGTTGCTTTTGCCAATGATGTGTCGATCATCCACGTCGTTGCTGTCCGGGGAGTCGGGTGTCTCTGAGTCAGTGCTGTCATCCTCGTCATCCATGCCTTCACCAGCTCTGCCCTCGCTGCTTCCTGCTGCCCTCTCCTGACAGCTCTGGTAGGACTGGGGAGGTGAGACATGCAGTAAGTGAAAGGATCTGACAACCAAGCTGCCTGCCCAGCCCCAACCACTGTGGTTGCTCCTCACCTCCATGGGGTTGACGATGATGGTGAGGGCCGAGTCATCCCAGAACATGTCGCTCTCTTTGCCTCCGGTGCTGGTATGCCCTGATTCAGCAGCCCCAGGGACCTCTTGCCCCACTCCCCGCTGGTGCAGAGAGTGGATGCGAAGGATGCCAAGGATCACCATAAGTGCCAGGAAGCCCACACACACCACAATGATGACAGTGGCAGCACTGGGGACCACTTAGAAAGAAAGTGAGAAGGTATGGTTAGAGTCTGTCACAGAAACATACATTTCCAACCTGACATGCAGGAGCCGAGATTCCTGGGCAGAGTTTGGGGTTTTGGCCTAGGCAGGAACATGTCCTGAGTTTTCTGCTCCCCTGGGCACAGGCAGTTCCTGCCTTCAACTCCCGTGTTTTCTCCTGAGGGCTGCATGGTTTTCCAGGATGCGTAGGTCCAGGCACCCTCTGATATTGGCCTGGCCTTTAGACTCTGCACATCTTTATCAGCAGAATTCACCAGAATATGTTGCACAGCAGGTATTTGTATCCCCCTCTTGGGAGGGAGAAATGAATGCTGAGGAGAGCCTTTAAGGGCTTGAGGATGATTTTCAGAGGGTGTCATTTCTGTGCAAGCAGTACAGAAAGCAAGAAGCCCAAAGATGCCTGCATTGCACACAGGGAAGATGAGAAGGCTGTGATGGATTTCTGGCTAGTGCCATGGTAAAAGCCTGGCTTCTCCACAGGATAAAACTTTAAATTTATCTAAGACCCTTAACCCAACTCCCACCTGTTTGTTCTAGGCCTGTAGGCTGAGCCTTAACTCTCCAGATAGCCACTTTCTCTGCAAAATCTGTCCAGGCCCTTCATAACTGTTATGGCTCTGTACAGCAATGACAAGTTTTCTGCTGCCATCAGGCAGAGCTAGGGAGAAGAGTGACAAAGGCTGGCTCATACATAGGCTGTCTCTGAAGTGCCAGCTGCAGGACTGGACTGGCTTGGAATCAGCTGCTGCAGGAAGCTGCAGCAAAAGATAGCTTAAAGGTGCCTTGTTTGTACCCTACAACATGGGATCAAAATGTCTGTAAAAAGTCCTGAGCTTTCACAGACTAGAAGGAGCCAATTGGACTGTGTTCATGCTTGTGGCACAGAGCTACCAGCACAACCAACATCTAGTGTAGCTTTCAGGCTTCTCGTCTGTTTTGGGGGCAAGAATCCTCCTCTTGTCTTTGTAGTGCCATTTCCTATATTTTTCTGCCTTGCTGACCACCACATCTCTTTTTTTAGAGCAGTGGCAGTCTTGACTCACTTGTTTCTCTCCTGCTGTTGAAACTTCTTTCTGAAATTACACAAGCATGCACAGCACCTTTACAAGGTATGCAAATGAAATCATCCAGCTCACGGTTATTCTTTATAGACCCTCTGAGGTTTAGGTTTCAGGCTGCTTCTACATCAAGAAAACAACACACCACAAGAGGAGGATTGTTGCACCGTGCTCTAAAATACAATTTGACACAGACTGCAGTCCCCTGGTTAATGACAAGTGGGACAGGACAGTATAATGAGAACGCAACAATGGGTATAGGGAGCCTGAAAGGAATCCTCTACTATAGGTTCTGCTGGGATATTAGAAAATCAGCATCTTGACCTAAAGGAATAAACCCAAAAGACAGTGTTACATACTTGGGTTGCTATGGGTGCTTGCCAAACTGTGCCCAGACAGCTCTGGGGGTAAATGATGGCCTCGGTGCACGAATTGCTGGGAACTCAGAATATGGTTAGGATGAGCAGCCCGGTTCATGTTGTGGAGGACATTCACCTGTAGAAAGACCAGAGTGAGAGGACTCAGCCCTGTGTCCATGGTACATTCTACGCTGTGTGCATTCCCATCCACCATGTCCTCTCCATGCCTGTGGAAGAACCTATATGTGCATGTATTGGTCTTGTACCTCAACAGTAAACTCATTGCTGGAGTAGCGCCCATTCATCTCAGTGCAGGACAGGTGAAACTTCCTTTCATAAAGAGCAGCACCGTGGTTGATGTGGTATGAGACCTGGCGTAGTATTTCCTCATAAACTGCAATGCTCTCCACACCTGAGACAAGAAGATAGAATTAGTCTGGAGTTAGGAAGCTCCTTCTTCAAAGTCATCTGGCATCATAACCCTATAGCAACTAGAAGCTATAGAGGAATCCAAGGCAATGCTGGGTTCATTAATTTTCAGAAGGGCTCCAAGATGGAGCTTGCTGCTAAGGACATGATGAAATCCCTGCTTGTGTTGATAAAACAAGTGGAAGGGAAGGAAGGACCAAGAGCAACAGCCCTGTTAAGTTCTGGAGAGCACAATAGTCTTGTACCACTCCACAAGTTGTAGGATGTTGTCCCTCAGTCATGTGATGCAAAATGTTGCTGACACCTGAGAACACCAAACCCCAAGAAGTAAGTCCAGAGGAGTGATACAAGCCTAGGTGAGCACTCAGACACTATGCTCCAGTACCACGTGGTGGAGGAGAAGCCACCTCCCCAAGGAAATGGCATGGGACTTCCAAAAGCCAGGAGTTCATCAAATGGTTACATCTCAGAGTGTCACAAAGTACACCAACACATCTCTAACATCAGGTTAAGTGCTCCTCGCAGTGATGTCTGACATAACTAGACAGCTGTGATCAAGGAGAGGACGTACCTGTGATGGTCAGGTAGGCAGAGGTGTTAACAAGCTCCAGGCCCCGCTGCTGCAGCAGTGCCCCATCCAGGAGCAGATACTCCCTCTCTGGGTCCAAGTCATCTCCCACCAATGAGATCTCGCAGCCATCCAGGTTGTGCACAATCTCATCTGACATTCGTGTGTCTGTCACTGAGATGCAAATGGAAAGAAGGCACGGCCAGAAAGCCAGACAGCCATGAGTGAAGGCAGGAGTTACTCAAGAGTGGTACCCACTTACTTAAAAGTGCTCACATCATAGGTAATTACTTCTCCTCCTCTGGCTAGCACTGACCTTGAGTAAAATCTCTGTCAGTCTAATTACTTGTTGCAGGAGTCCCCCTGGTTCTAATGACACTATTTATGCACATAATAAAGTCACTTTATTTTGGAACAACATACTATTATCAGACTGGTTCGCGATAACACATCTTGGCTGTAAGGACTCTGTTGACAATGACAATGTGCAAATTAAGAACAATGCTCACACATTCCCAGGCCCTGCATGCTTTTCCCTGTCTCATGACTGCTGGTTACCATAGTTGAGATCTTATCTTCTTTAAAATGGCAATCACATTCAATAATTATCTGCCTTCAGCAGGGCCAAGACCAATCAGCTCTAAGTCAAGAAACTCATTGCATGAGGAAAGGCAAAGCTTCTAAACAGAAAACTAGGAGCCAAAAATCCCATTTCCAGAAGAGATACGGAAGAAGTGGAAGAACACATAGAGCATAGAGTGCAGAGAAATAATCTGAGGATGATGGAGAGAAATTGAAGAACAAGATATTATAGGGTGTGAGGAAACTGAAGAATTCACAGATATAATGATGCAGGAAGAGAAGGGAGGGGGCAAGAAATAAGGGAAGAAAGCAGGAGAGAAGGAAGTAGGAGAACCCTAAGTAAGTGCAGGAGTAGAGAGAGTAACAGGCAGGACATCCATCTAGTGCTGGATTCAATAAAGAGAAATGTAGGTAAAATGTAAAAGGGATTAGGAATGAACAGCCTGGGAAAGAATTAGGAGAGAGTGAGGCAAAGGAACTCAGTGGATAGAAAAAGTACAGGGAGGAGCAGAAAGGGATAAGAGCCGATTAGCCTACATATTGACAGACAATGTGCCTTGCTTCTATATTTGTAAACTCTCTCTTTCAGGTGTAATTATAGGGGCTCTACTTCCTCTGCAGAACCGCAACTCTCATAGGTCTTTACAGTTTGTCTTTTATATCTTGCCCTATACTCACCGGTACCGTGCCAGTTCTCATCCTTTTTGACCTCCACCTGGTGAGAAATGGAGCAAGTGATCTGGAGGTTGGGGAACAGGGGGATCCCATCAGAAGACTCAAAGTCTGATGCAGGATGAGCAAAGTGGGCACTGCCACTCAGCAGGATCTGGGGGGCATCAGGCTGTAGCACCACAACATAGCCTTCCACATCAGGAATGGAGACACAGGACTCTTCACTGAAACACCTGAAGGAGAGCAGTAGAAAGCATCAGTTGGCTCAAGGTTCCACCAGCAACATTATGGACAATGCCTCCTGCCAATTGCTTCCAGTGAAGGGAATATCCTTTTTCCAGTAGTCTTCCTAAAGCTTCCCTATAGCCTGCTGTGCAAGACAGAGTCGTGTGGTAGGAGTGACACCACTGGGTTTCAGGTGGCTTGGTCACGACAACACACCACAGAGAAAATTAAAACCAGTCCATGAGCCTGGAACATTGTGAGTGAAAGCAGAAGTTATGCATAGACCCTAGGAACCAGTATTACAGTATCCATTTGGATATTGGATACTGTATGTTTATTTGCAGGAAGACTTTTACCCATTTTGAGACTATCAGTTAGAATTAAAATACAAGGTGAGTGCGTGTAACTTCAGTCCAAACAGAGGTAACCCTCTTGCTGAACTTAGCTGGAGGTGATGCTTTGTCCACTCACTTGACAGCAGTGGTGAGCCTGAGAGGCCGGACCCCAGGGGTAGCGAAGCGCAGAGAATTCATGTAAGCCACGTGCTGGATTGCATGGTTGAAGGTTTCGACATCATCACCCTCCAAGGTGAGCAGGGACTGAGAGGGGTTCACGTGAACCTGCAAGTGGAAGAGAAAATACTCATGGTTCCTTGGCAAATGCCCAGAGTCCAGGCTAAGTGAGACACAAAGGAGAAAGGCGGGGACTTTTCAGAGGTGGGGGAGCAGGCAAAGTCCTAGGAAGCAAGGCTGGGGAGGAGAGTGGAGGAAACTCATGCAAGCTGGGCAGATGGGCATACCTTCATCCCTTTGCCCAGACTGTCGAAGTCACTGTAATCAAGCCCCTCACGGCAGGCATACAGGCATTCAATAACCTCCCGGCTCTCCAAGCTACCAGGGCGCACAGTGAAGCCAGCCAAGTAACCATGGAAGTAGTGGTGTATCGACAGAGGATCTCCTGAGGGAAACATGGGAGGTGGAGGGTGTGAGAGACATGGCGAGGAAGAGAGCAAAACCACAAAAGCAACAGTGTGAGGGACTTACACTGTAAGGGAGGTAGAGAGAGAGAGAGGGGTGCATGGGGCATAGAAAAGCCCAGACGACAAAAGCAACAATAGGAGGGACATACAGATGTTAAGGGAAACAGGGAGAGACAGAGGGTTGCACAAGACAAGGAAAAGCAAAGACAAAAAAAATAAGAAGACAAAAAAAAAAGACCGGATATTGAAGAAAAGAGATGATGAGTTTTTGAATTCCAGATGGGGGAAAGTGAGAAAAACAGACCAACAGAAAGACTAGGGCAGTGAACAGTGGGTAGCATAGAGAAGTTTCTGCCATACTGCTGAATGCCAGATGGAAACAATTTCTTGTCCCCTTCTCACTCTGCTTCCTGTGAGGGCTTGTAAAAGAAACTATACATTCCACAGATAGTTAGGGATGAGGTGACATCTCCTGATGTCTCTAATGGCTATTGTGTTCTTCATAGAGCAGCTTTAATGATCAGGCATGAGGACCCTTTCTCCACATGAAAAGCATACTCTATCTCTCAAAGCAGGCTGCAGTCCTTCCATCAGCCTTTTCATGCTCCACAGGTATCAAGGACCAATCTGCCAAATAAGGAGGTTCCTCCCAAGGCAGTGGGAGGTGGCAGGACAGGATAGGGGAAGCTGTATGAGGAAGGCAACATGCAAGATGTGACAGTCATGCACAGTGAAGAGGGGAAGAGAACCATCTTCTTTCTTTTCCCTACCTTGTACAGTATCAGTGGAGTTCTCACTTCCTTTGATTTTCTCTTTGTTTTTCTCCTCTGCAAAAGGAGAACATCCAGACAAGCAATAAGGCATTGGAAGATGGCAGTTACAGGGTCAGGAAAGTACAAGCACAAGTGCTTGTATTGGCCAGTCCACAGGAACAGCTCTGTGCCAAGCAGTGTACCCTTCAACCCTAGAGACAGCACATCACAGATGAAAGAAGGCAGAGTCTCTCTCATGAAGGGGATAGTGAGACTGTAGGATGAGTAACTGATTTAGGGGAGCAAGTAGTGTTTGGGTTTTTTTAATCCTTTCCCAGCGTTATCTATTTTCGGAATTATCCATGTTCACAACAAGCCATATTCTCAACACCCCTTTGAAACTCAGATAGCTCCAGTAAGAGGTCTCAAGTTGATCAATATTTGTTGTCTGCAAAAGGCCAGTCGAGAGCACAGAGCTGTGGGAAGATCCCTGGCCTAGGAGAAGCAGCACTACAGTAAAGATTTGATCTTGCTAGAAATTTCTGCCAGAGTGAAGGCAAGCAGTAGGCAAATTCCTTTCATTCTGTTCTGCTTCAGTCTTGCAGGAGACCTGAAAGACCTGGGAAATGCAGCCTTACATCTCCACAGAACAGGTTTTAATCTGGTTTTAATTTAACTTTGTTCCTAATCTGATTTTTGTCTTCCAACACAATTCCTGTACAGAATGATTTGTGTCTTCTTCATATAGACCTTCAAAACACAGAAATCCCCATCAGTACAATCAGCAGCATAAATAGTACTGCCTGCTCTCTAGTGAAAGGCTTTGATAGAAATGTCAGTGTCTGAATGAGGTACAGAGTTTCAACTCTCCTCTGCCTGAAAGTTGGTTATCCATTGCATATTCTATGGCTGTTGTCCATGAAACTGCCAGTGACACCTTTCCCTGAGCTGTTATAACCTTGATCCATAAGGAAGGAAGGAGCCACATTAGCTTTGGTGCCAAGGAGGCAAGTTGGCTGCGATGTGGTTTGCATCATTTAGTATTGGGTGGTGTTTCTTTCACATCTTCTCCCCTTTTTTCCCCATATGGGAGGAGCATGGTTTGGGGAGTGGGCACTCACCAGTCCAGCAGGCTCCGATCATAAGCGAGGGTTCCTGCCGTGGCGGGTGAATGAGGCCATTGTCATGGATGAGGGCAGGGTCATAAGAGACACCATCCACATAGAGCGTGACAGTGGGAAACTCCAGGTTGAGGGCATAATGGTGCCACTCATCATCACAGACCTACAGCCAACAGCAGAGGAAGGGATCAGCAAAGGGCAGAGGAGTAGGGACATGGGGAAGAGGCAAATGATTCCTCACCTGCTCAAGCTTCCAGAGGAATTTCACAGGCCTTGCACTTTCCAGCAATGGCCAGTAGAGGAAAGCAATCCGGCAGCCATGCACAGACAGGGAGTAGTGCGAGTAGCCCTCCTCTGCCAGGGACAAGCACAGGGAGTTACACATCACACCTCTGAGCAGTATCACTAGCCAGAACTCAGCAGCCCACTCTATCCTGCACAACTGGCACTCAGCACCATATGCTCACAGCAGGTTTGAGCGCTCCCAGAAAAAACCTGACACCTAAAGAAGCTGTGTTCCTAAGGAGGGACCCCTGCCCAGGTCCTGCTCCCACACAAGAGATTTGCCCCTGCAGGGACAATCCATTCTGACAAATTAAAGGCAGAGGACAGAGGTGTCACCACCCCAGGAGAAGTGTCTCACCACTCTGCACTGTACTGCAGATCACTGTCTCCTCTTCCCGCCTGCCTTTGCCAGGTACCACAGCATGCTTCATCCATACGGACAAGGTGAAGTGGTCACTTAGGCCCTCATGGGCATTCGGCCCATTCACCACAGGCACCTGGGCAGCCTGGCTGCCATTGAACCAGTAGATGAGGCTGCTGTCCTGGCTGTAGTGCACCGAGAGCCGCGCGGTCCAGTTTGCTGTGGGGCTGGGCACTGGCAGCAGGTCAATCTCTCCTGAGGCAGCACCTACCGAGAAGGAAAGGAGTAAAGAGTGTTGGCACAGGAGAATAAGGAGACTGAGAAGTGGGGAACAGATGAAGAGGATGCTAGAAGGCTCATTGTAGTGTCCCGGTGCACAGGGAGAGGAGGAGTTGTCTATAGGCCTTCTCCTGGAGAAGGATTGTGACTTTTCCATCTATGCTGAAGGAGGTCCCACAGACTCTGTATACTAGGGCAATGCACAGAAACCTCTGGCTTCCCAGCAAGGAAAGCATGGGCAGCCCCTTATAAAATAAGAAAATTTGGATGCCCTATCCCTGGAAGTGTTCAAGGCCAGGTTGGATGGGACTCTGAGCAACCCGGTCTAGTGGAAAGTGTTGCTGTCCACGGCAGAGGAGTTGGAACTAGAGGACCTTTAAGGTCCCTTCCAGCCCACACCTTTCCACAACTCTATGAAATACGGGCAGGAATGCCCATTGCCCCTCAATGCAGCATGCAAGCTAGGCGTCCTCTCAGCTCCACTGACCACAACAGATGTGAGGAATGCATCCCCCACCACCTCTGTTGTGTGAGGCACAGAGCTACCAGTGTAAACCCCTGCAGAGGAAGGGACAGGGTGCTGTGCCACAGCTGCTCTCAGACCGGGAAAGAACCAATTTACCACAGAGTTTGCGCAGTGACTTCTCAGAGTAATTATCCCGGTCGCAGCCCTTGGCCACATGGTTTGTCTGCAGCTCCACTGTGGCCTGGATATTCCACAGGGGCTCATCACATGTCTCCAAGTGAATGGTGGGGAAGAGCGCGAGGCTGCCTGCACCTGGGGTGTACTCGATCCTCTTGTTCCAGCCTAAGGAACAAGAAGAGGAGTAAAAGAGAGGGGTTAGGTACTGCCGAGGACCCAAGGCCAGAACACTTGGCACACACACAAGTGGCATCTATAAAGTAGTCCAGAGTTTTGGCCCTTTTCACATTGGAAAGACAGTTTTATGCAGCTGGCATCAATGCAAGGGAAGGTTTCCTAGAAGCACAGAATCCAAGTTCTCTGCTTCTACAGCTTGTACTGGTGTGGCATCACTCCTTGGTGGTCAACCTCTCCTATCAGGCAGAGCAGGTGTTTAGCTGTTCAATTTCCCCTTAATTCTATAGACTAAGGTGAATTTGCAGGAACACAACACCCCTAGAAAAGCCAAATATCCTCAAGATGAGCAGCCCCCAAAACAATCTACATTGAAGACAGCCTATGAACCTTATTAAACACATAGCAGCTCACAGTGATCCAAGGAATGATTTTCCAATGTTAGAATTTGCCTTTCAGTGGTTTTGCAACAGACTTAGATGTCTGCTGCATCCCCTGATGGGGATGGGTTGATGCCAGAACTAAACCATATCAAAGGGCATACAAATTTATAGGTGTATGTACAAACATTTGCGATGAGCTGGACTGAGTAGTAGTTAAGCAAAAGCAAACGGAAGACACATCATACCCTGCCAGCTGGGCTTGCAGGTGGGTTTCACCTGGATTTCCACTTCAGCATCATCTGAAGCCCGTTTCTTTCCACAGTCATAGGCTGTCACTGTGAATTTGTAGACATGATCTCCACTGTACTGCAGCTTCTCTGTGTTCTCGATGTTCCCTGGTTAGCAAAACAAAGAGATCAAGGGAGAGGAAAGACAGTCTCCTCTAAAATGTTCCTTCTAAAAATCACTCCTTTTTTATCAATGACAAAAACAACCAAAAAAGGGGTTGATTCCCCCTGCCCAATGCCACTCTGTAACAAGCTATAGCATCTCACAAAACAGCTGCTGCATCTCTACACCAGGATATATCAGCAGTGCTAGAAAATTCACATAGCATAGCTCTGCCTGTAAATGGGACTGGCAAAGAAGGAGCAAAGCAGGAAAGAGGGAGTGATGTGCATGTGGTGGGTGTGGATTCTTACCGTCATTGTCAATCAGAAAGGGAATATTGGGGGTCAGGATCTCATAGTAGCAGATCTGGCTGTACTGTGGTGAGCAGTCTCCATCAATGGCCTCCACACGCAAGATGCGGTCATACAGCTTTCCCTCAGTCACTGCCACGCGATACAACTTTTCCACAAAGACAGGAGCAAACTCATTCACATCATTTACTCGAACGTGCACTGTGGCCCTGACACAGAGAGACACCAATAAGAACTGAAGGGCTGCTAGGAGCCATACACCACCTAAGTTTCAAATCAGTCCCCTAAAGTGCACCAGTCTGATTTCCATCTGTCAAAAACAAGGACAAGGAAAGAGACCTTGGTTTCAATGCAGCAATGCTGGCACACAGGAGCTTGGACAATGGTTTCCAACCCCACAGAAAGAGTAAAGGAATAATAATGCAATCTGGACCTCCTGCCTATATGCAGCAACATAAAACGTCACCCTTAGACACCACTGTCAGAAAGCCCTCATTTCTAGTATATTCAGTCATGTAACAGTCAATGGTCTTCTTAACATGTTGAGTTATAGTATCACGGATAGAGAAAAATACTTCTGGCTAAAGAAAGCGTTTCCACAGCAACTTTCCTTTGTGTTTCTGTGACAGATCACATTTTGTAACATGCAGCATGAACTTACTTGTGTGATTTCTTGGTATTTGCTCCATCAGGTCCCTCTCCACAGTCATAAGCCTGGATGGTGAATGTGTGCTCCTTATGTGCTTCACAATCCACTGGTTCCTTGGCCCGGATCAGCCCCTCACCTGTAGCTTTGTCCAGGATCACAGCTTCAAAAGGTACCCCTGACCCATGAATCCTGAAGCCACAGATTTCACCTGGTACACACAAAAGCAGAGAAGAAGGGGAGAAAGAAAAGGACTGAGGAGAGCACATTATACCCCTTGCTTTCCTTTTCCATATTTTCTTCCTTTCTAACTTGCACTCTCCATTCTTCCTCATTCTCACCCTTCATTTTGAACAATTTGTAGTTCACTAGGAGTTCCTCCTGCTATCCCCTACAGCCATTAATGGTGCAGATTGCCATCTACTGGTTACTACTCCCACGGCAAGGAGTGCTGACCAGCATCACAAAGGATTAGAGGTTACAAGGCTCAAGCTACATGTGTTAGTGCTACACAGCCACAGTCCTGAGGGAGCACCTTATCTCTCCTTTGCAGCCCTCAGTTAGGTAAAACAGGCCATATACTGCAAATAGACAGCCAGAGCATGTAGATCCATGATGTCTCATCCACCCACACATGCAGGAGGCGCAGAGTACCGCAGGGAACTGCAGATAGGGTCACTAAATCCTAAAATTCAGCTCAGAGAGACCACTTTTCCTCTCCCAAAGCTGCAAGAGGATGCGTGACGAAGCTCCAGGCATGGCCTAAGCAAGCATTAGGAATACAACCTCATCTGTTGTAACAGGCATTTGTGCTTATTGTGAGAGGATGTAGCACTGCCAACCAAGTGTGCCCTACCAGCTTTCTCCAGGGCTCACAGACACAGCGCTGTGCATGTGATCTTTGGAAATAGCAGAACTGCGTCAAAAAGTAGCTGACTCCACCCTCAATTTCTCTCCCTAAGGAAACAGCTCACAGCATCCTAAATCAAGCTGTGCCCAAATTGCCTCCAGACTTCACTAGGGACCTCCTTTGGAACAAGGTCTGGAGGTGATCGTTTCCTGGAGAGAGCTAGGATCCAGCACAGGGATGAATGTCACCCTGTCTCTGCCTCTTCATAAGTCTGTCCCTACCTCCCACACTTTCAGAGCTCTTATCCACCTACCTGCATAGCGCAGTGGAGCATCTTTGTCCAGAGCGAATAGCGGTGGGTTGAGCAGGACTGTGTTGTCATTCTCCATGACGATGCCCTGATACTCAGCTTCAATCCAGGGTTTGTGCTTGTTTGCTGAAGTGGATTTGGGGCAAGGGATATAGGACAGGAATGTATTAGCCATCAATGGCAGATGCAGTGGAAAACAAGCAGAATATCATCCAGTGGCAAGTAACAACCACCCCTCCTCACCTTCTTCTACGGAAACAACGAAGTCTAAAATAGGCTGGGAGGAAGAAGTTATCTTTATTTAGTTCTGGTCTTGGGAGACTCATTAGAAACAACGTGTTCCTTCTGGTCTCCTCATTACTATCTTATCAGAAATATGTGGAGAGGCATATGGGTGCCCAGGAAACCTGGAGCAGTTAAAAAAGAAAGTGAACTCCAGAGGCAGAAGTAGCCTGACCCTGGAGACATATTCAAAATGCTAAATCCTTTAGCTCAATGAAGCCATAATTAAAGGATCTAGGCTACATCTTCCCTTGGGGTGTCCCCAAGGGACAAGTCTTGCATGCAGCCATTATCACTTGTGTGTGCATCCTCTAGACTAAGGCCCAGGACCTACACACATATACCCAGGTACACTTCCAGTCAGACATCCTATGCACATAATAACCTCCTCTGAGAGAGCCTTGCTCCTTCCTTCCCCACTCCATGGTGAGCACCATATTCCCTTGGCCCCTCCTTGCTAATCCTGTTGGCTGGAGCCCAGCCAGGCTTGGCATGGAGGCAGCAGCCAGCAGGAGGCTCTGAAAAATGTCACAGGCCCAGAAATAGCAAATTAATCTTTATCACACAGGCTCCGGGGCAGGGAAAGGGAGAAATAAAGGGGGGGGGGGGGGAGGGGGAGGAGAGAGAAAAAAAAATCATTACAAATTAAAAACCCCTCCCCCATGCCCACTCCCTGCCAAATGGGCCTCAGAGATTATATTACATGGCCTAGTTACAACCCCTATTCCCAGATAATCCTCCACTCTCCCACCCCCTGGAGACCAAGATTTATTACAACCCAGCAATACTTTGAGCATAGCATGGCTTAGAGCTGGTGGAGAGTAGGATACAGAGCCATTCCCCTCAAGGGCACTACTTCTAATATGTGAATCCATTCTCTGCAGCACAGTGTCCTCTGAAATGCCGTATTGGCATGGCCTGATGTGTTGGCTCAAGAGGGGTAGTATCCTGAACAACCAAGCACTTTGCACTCTGAGGCCAGGGAATGCTGCCAGAGATGGGTGGTGGGCCAGCAGGCAGGGTGACAGGTCAGAGTGGGGATGCCCCAGCAGGGCAGAGTGGGCAGACCCAGCCTGGCATAGCAGCGAAGAGTGTGAGTTGGCACTTCTCCATCACCGTATTGATTAAGATTATAAAGCATTGCGTAGGAAACCCAGAGAATCATCCATCCTGCTCAGTATGCAGGTGGAATCCTCCCTGTATGCAAGTGCCCACGTCTCCCCCTACCCCTCCATTGTCCCCTCCAGCTTCCATTCTCTACGGCTCTAGTCCATGCGCCACACCACCGAGGTGGAAATCCATAGCTATAAATGCCAAATGTGCCCTGTTGCTGGGGTAACAAGCCGATGGTAGAGAGATAAATCCTTTGCTGCATCCACCTGCAACTTGGGAATCACCAATCTGATTTCTCAGGAAATGAGTTGCTGGAGAATAGAAAAACATTTTGGGAATATTTTTAGGATACAGACTCCTACCAGCTTCAAGAAAGCTCCTGTAAATCTAAAAAAATTTGCCAAAGGTGGGTAGATGTTTCCAAGTGCAAATTCACAAAGCAGAGGGAGAATCCAGAGCACAAGGGGCCTTTCCTTGCCACCGGGCCGCATGGAACCAGAGCAGTACAAATAAATGCCCCTGCCAATGTCAGTGTACACACAGCTCTGCGGTGCATCCGCCCTGTAGCCCTACCTCTTCCAAAGCACAGGAAGCACCCTAAGGTGTCACATTCCCTGATGACCCCTGAGTACCTTAAATGTTTGCAGATTCCCCCACCCTGTCAGATTATTGACGCACTGACTCCCCTTAGATGAATCTCTCATGCCTGTCTCCACAGCCACAGATCTAGAAACCTACACCTTTGTACATCACTATACGTGCTCAAAGAACATCTGCATTCAGAACATTACAGCTGTAGCAGTGGGGTGGTTTCGGTTTTCTTTTATCTTTATCACACAAAATATTCTTTTATATAAGCAACCTGCATTCTTAACACATAACTGTAAAATAATTCCTATTGACAGATTGTAGATGGATGAACTGGGACTGGAAGGTGAGATAGGAGATGTGTTTTAGAGATCGCAGGGGTCTGTGAAGCAACAACATATTCTCTCTCAGCATGCAAGGGAAGAGAAGGGAACGTAAATCCACAAAGCGATAACTAAACAAAAGCAAGACAAGTGGATGGAAAAGGGGAAAATGCGAAGGGAACGCTAGGAGGAGATGAAAGAACGGAGAAAAACGCGGTGGCAGGATGACAGATGGAGAAAGTAGAGAATGGGGATGGCATGGCATGAGGACGCCCGAAGGGGCGAAGAACGCCAAAGCCGCCGGAAGATGCCGAAGATGCCCCAACAAAAACGTCTTGGGCGAAGGTGGCAGGCAGCGCGAAGCCTCACTGCTACCGCGGGGACGGACGGACGAGCTGCGGCCAACGTGCCCCTCCAGAGCCCCGGCGCGGAGCGCCCGCCGCCGCCGCCGCCGCCGCCTGGGACCGTGCCCACGGCGCTCCGCCGCTCACCTTTGTTGGAGGCGCTGCCGGGCAGCGCGGCGCAGAGGCAGAGCAGAGGGAGGAGGACGGCGGCGCGGGGCCGAGGGTCGCCCATCGCGGCGGCGGCGGGTCCCGGCGCGACCCACGCCCTCGCTCCCGCGGCGGCGCGGAGGGACGGCGGCACCCCGGCACCTCCCGCACCGCGCTCCGCGCCCCGCCCGGCCCCGCCCCGCACTGCAGCATGACGTCACGGGCCGGCGGGGGGCGGCAGCCAATGCGCGGGGCCGCCGCGCCAGGTGCTGCGGGATGGGGATGCGGGGCGGGGCGCGGGAGCCGCTCCGCGCCTTCCCACTGCGGTCCGGGCAGGGCGCGGAGAGGGGAGAGGGCTGGGCGCGCCTGCCTGGGAAGGTGGGGGGGCTTCAAAACCGAGGCGGCTGCCAAGGGACGTGCAGGGGTGTGAGGATCGGGGGATGCGGGAGCGAGGGGCTCCAGACCGCATCCAGACCTCGCCGGCCATCCGGAGCCCGGGCTCGGGCTCGGGCTCGGCAAGGCGGACCCGCCAGCCTGCCGCCGCCTCTCCTCGACGGGGTGTCCGGGCGGGGGGGAGCGCAGGCCGGGGCACTGCTCCGAGGAAGCTCGCAGCCACCGGTGTAACGGTGTGCGAAAGGGCCGGTGGGAAGGGTTCCTTGCCGCTAGTTGGAAGCCCAGAGTTTAATACGAGCAGCCCCCGAGGAGGGCGGAGGGTGAGGAGGTGACCTGCCATCCTTACGTCCTGCCCAGCCGAGGCGGAGATGCTGGAGCAGGGGCCGTCCCGGCCCTTTCCGCGCCCCCCGGCGTGGGGACTCTTACTGCGGCGGGGAGCCCGGGAGTCGGGCCGCCTCCCCGCGGGAGAGGGTCCGGGCCGCCCTGCGAGCCAGGACGCTGCCAGCTGCCCGTTTGCCCTGCTCCTTGCGCTCTTTCCTCCGCACCGTCCGCCCCGTCCCTCTGCCCCGGGATGCCTCCCAACCTCACCGGCTATTACCGCTTCGTCTCCCAGGAGAACATGGACAATTACCTGCGGGCTTTAGGTAATGCCACTCTCCCCATCACGCTCCCTCCTCCGCATCACGCTCCCCTCTATCTCCAAAAAGTCAGAAGTTGGGAAGTGGAGGGAGGGATTTGGGAACCCTCTGGTTCTTCTGTCTGTGACCATCACTTTTTAGCTGTGGTAGTAGGGGGAAGGAGGTACCATGGCTGGTGCTCCCTGGCTAAAAGAGTGGAGGAGCTTTGCTGGAGGAAGGTCCCAGGTCGTCCACACATCTCCTCTCCCTCTCGTCCTTCAGATATCAACGTGGTCCTGCGAAAACTGGTTTGCCTACTGAAGCCTGACAAAGAAATCATTCACACGGGAGATCACATGGTCATCCGCACCATCACCTCCCTTAGGGACTATGTGATGGATTTTGACCTGGGAGTCCAGTTTGAGGAAGACTTGGGACCTGTGGATGGACGCAAGTGCCAGGTGAGAAACCCAAGAAGTGCAGTTTCACAGGGGACTGGGATGTGCTAGGAAGTTCAGGGACTTGCTCAGCTTTTGATTCAAAAACCAGATGAGAGCCCAGCCCAGAGCTGGCATGCCCCTGCAGGTCCAGGAATAAGTGATTCTATGAGTAAATTACTCACAGCAAAGGGATGATCACTACAGAGCCAGAAACCCAGTACTTTGGGACCCAGAGGATATTATCCTTTGGAGCAAAGCCCTGAAAAGACAGAATGTCAGCCCACTTGGTGGAACTCTGTTGTTGCACTTGGAAGCCAGAGGGTCATTCACCTCCCATGGAGAGCATCAGTCCCAAGAAGCCACTAAAGAGACACCAGATCAGGGACTGCATTTGAAATTGTGTCTGAGAGGAACAGCCAGTGACATCTCTGGAAACCTGTATTGCCAAGATCCACTTGTCTCTGGACTGTATCTTCTCCTTTCCTCCTTTTTTTCAGACAACTGTCTCCTGGGAGGGGGATCACCTGGTGTGTGAGCAGCTAGGAGAGAAGAGGAACCGAGGCTGGAGGCACTGGCTGGAGGGGGACAAGCTGCATCTGGTGAGGAGGGGTCCAGTGCAACTTGATAAATCCTAATTGCGGTGGGTGGGGGGAACACAATGCGGGTGCTGTGGGCTCTGAGCCAGCCCTGCAGCTTCCTTCCAGCTCCTCTCAGACTTCATCCCCGGCTCCCCAGGGACAGCCACCACTTCACACAAACATCCGCCTCCAGGATTTAAAAATTAAACTCAAAAGTTAAACAGGTCAACAAAGGCAATGTCCCTTCCCTGCCCTGGAGCTGGACCTACTGAGGTTTTGGGAGGGTCGGCTGTGCAGGATCACGTGGCCTGTGAGGCTCCAGCCAGCAGCAGGAGGGCTGGCAGGACTGCAGCGGAGCCAGCTGGGGAGGGAAAGGAGAGGATCTAGCCTAAACTCCTCTTTTACCCCGCTTTCCCCAGCGCATGACTGCTGAAGATGAGATCTGCGTCCAGGTTTTCCAGAAGGTGAAGTGATCGCTCCCCGGAGGGATGCCCGGACGGGACCCTCGCTCCCCAGTATGAAAAAGAAAACGAAACAAGACCCGAGCGAGCTGAGTTCCCCCAGAGCAGTGTGTTTTCTTGTGCCTCGCCCCCCGCCGAGCAGCGGCCGGGCCGGGCCGGGGGTCACGGCGGGGCCGGGCCGGCGGGGAGCGGGAGGCGGGGAGCGGGATGGGCCGGGGCGGGGAGGGCGATGGGCCGCTGGCTGCACGGAGGCTCCTTTCAGAATAAGAGCAGTTGGGGAGGAGCGGCGCAGGGGCTGCCCCACGGCCGGCCCGGCCCCCACGGCTCCAGCGCTCTTCCTGCCGCCCCCGCCGCAGCCGAACCCTGGGTTGCCCCCCAGCTTCCCCGGGGATGCAGGGGTCGGTGCCCGAGTGGGCAAGGGTGGCTCAGGCTGCCCTTTCTTAGGCAGCCACCAACACCTGCTGTCTTCCAGGGGTGCCACATTTTTCTTGGAGTCCCGGCATCATAGAATCATTGAATGGTTTGGGTTGGAAGGGACCTTAAAGATCATTTAGTTCCAACACCCCCACCATGGGCAGGGACATATTCAGGAAGAATTTCAAGGAAGGAGTTGTCAAGCATTGGAAGAGGCTGTCCAGGGAGGTGGTGGAGTCACCATCCCTGGAGGTGTTCAAGAATAGACTGGACATGGCACTTAGTGCCATGATCTAGTTGACAAGGTGGTGATCGGTCAAAGGTTGCACTCAATGATCTTGGAGGTCTTTTCCAACCGAAATGATTCTGTGACACCTTCCACTTAGACAAGGTTGCTTAAAGCCCCCTCCAGCCTGACCTTGAACACTTCCAGGGTAGGGCAGCCACAACTTCTTGAGATCCTCAAGTTGGATGGGTAGAAAACAGCACTTCTCCTTCAGAGTCAGGTATTCTTATTTAATGCTGTGAAATCTGAGGGCTGGAGCAACTACACCGATGTTCACTGCACTCCTGAGAAGGTCCTATGGGTGAGGAAGGCTCAGGCTCTTTTCCTGGGTAAGAAACCATGGCTACCCCTCTAGCCCCAACACTCCCTCTGGCAGTCTTGGTAGCATCTCCCCATGACCATCACAGCTCCCCTGGTTCACAGCTGTCTGGAATCGGAGACCAAGGGGCAAAACCAAAGGAGGTGAAGTACCCTGAAAAAGGCAGAACAGAGACAAAGAGAGAGGTGTCCTTTAATGGTGACACCTCATGGGGTAGGCACGAGCCCACATGCAGTTGTTTCTGAACAATCCATGTGATTATCCCCAACAAAAGATTAAAGGGTGGGGATGCAAAAATGTGTTGCTACTGACACCACAGAGAACCAAGATATTGGCAGATTTTGAAAATACAGATCCTTTTCAAGCTGAGAAAATGCATTTTTTTTTCCTTCAGCAGCTCATTTAAAAATAGTCTTTTCTGAAGAGCTTCTTTTCAGGGAACTGCAAAGTTGAGTGACATGAGAAAAGCATTACTTCAGAACATGTGATAAGCAAAGGGTTGGGGAGCTGCAGCTGTGCCTACAATGTCAACCTCTGGCTCTTCACAGTTGTCTCTGAGGACATATGAGGTGGGAGCACCCTGTCAATATCCACAGGGCAAGAGTACCACAATCAAACCAGTGAGCAACTGTAGCCATCCCATCCAGCATGTCATTTATCTGCTCCGTGCAGACCTCCTCAATCCATCGTTCTATCACAAGGAGTCTCTGCGTGATCTTTGTTGTATCGTGAAGTCGCAAAAGGCAGAGCTTTGACTAACAGCAGCTGAAGCTGGTTCAGCTGTTGCCCTCTTCGCACTCTTCCATACCACAAGAGCCCCTCTGGGCTGCTTCTGATCCCCAATACCAAGCTCACTTCACCATGTCCAGGCTGGTATCTTCCGGACTGTGTGATCAACAAGTAATCAACTCATTTCAGGTCCTGGACCACAAGCTGGAGGCTACATTCTCATTGGATGGCAGACAGCTATTGCCTTCAGGTGATTAGCCAGACTCTTCCCCTGGCCTGCCAACTATTCATGTAATTGTCATGTAAGCCTGTGAGGTGACATGCTGAGTAGATTGCTTCTGACTGATTGCCAGCTATCATATATCCATGACAGCCTCTCTTCTTCAGGAAGCATCTGGTTGTGCCAGAGCCGTAGATAAGAATCATGCACACTTGATGTGGTCCACAGTAATAATAATCACAAGGGATAGTACTCCAACCTATTCTAGAGCTTCAGATAGTAACTACCAGAACTAGTAATTCATTGTTTTTTCTTTTGTAATCATGTTGTAGGTGTGATGCCCAAGTCAGATGGTGACTTTACACAACAGTACTATATTCCTGAGACACGAGCCTGTGGGAAGTGAGGATGCCAGTGCAAGGCAGGGGATGAAGTGTGATATTGGGATGACACTGTCTTTGTTCATGCTCTGTGCTGAGTGGTAATGCTGCAGAACTGTGTACCTCCTGGGGTATTACACTTGGCTTTGTTCCTTGATTTAGAAGACATAGAAGCAGATTACCAAGATGCTGTGGCTGCTCGCCCTCTCGTATCAGGGGAAAGACCCACTCTTAAGAGTCTTTTAAGAACCTTATTTTGATCTAGGTCATCCTCTCCATATCAGCCAGAGCTGCAGGAGTGGCATGATTTGTCTGAGCCATTTGACAGCACAGACCTGGCTGTGTGAAGCCCGAGCCCAATGGCTAGTGGCAGGGTGTCCCGAAATGGCTCAAACCAAGCGTTTGGGTACTTTGGGTAGTCAGCCAAGGGGGTTGAAGGTAGAGTGCCCTGCAAAAGCAACTCAGTGTTTACAGGGAGCCTGGGTCTGTGGCCCTGGTGTGCTGTAGGGTAGGTGGTGTAGCTGTAGGAGGCCAAACAGAGGTATTTCTCTGTCCTCCTTGCTTCAGGTCTGAGGGTAAAGTATCCAACTCTTCTTCTTCTCAGTGGATGAAAGGGTCTGGTCTGCATTTCAGAGGATAATCTCGTTGCTTCTGAGGCTGCAGAGCAGGTTTCTTTCGAATGACTTCCTGCAACACACTGTATTCAAAGCAGGAGTCATGCTCCATGAGAGGATGTTGGCATCTTTGACCATGCTGAAGAGCTACAGTTTCTTTACTTTACTCTGATATTGTCTGGATTTATTGTCCAGACCACTTGTCACCAGCTGAGTCAAGCAGGCTACAAACGGGTAATAGTTTTGGCATTCCATGTTCCTACATGTATTCCGTGGTCCTATGTGAATTCTGCCCTTAAGTACAGAAAAGCACAAACATCCTCCTCCCGAGAAAAATTTGGTACCAGGGTATTTCCTGGCTCCTATCTAACATAAGGACTGCACAGGGCATCTGAAGGGGAATGCCATCAGTGGGAGCACTGGAGCAAGACTGAGGATGCAGCTGTATTGTCTAAATCAGGTGGGTCTATGGGACATGTGTTAGAGGTGGGCTGCTCCGGCGGGGTGTATTCCCGGCTAATCACCCTTGCTTCACCAGCTGAAGTACTCTCTTATTATCACAGATTATGTTGTTGGGGTGGGAGAAGGAAATGAAGATATGGGAGACGTGCCTTGAAAGTGTCACAGGACACTCATAAGATTGTTTGTCAAGGACACAATGAAATTATCAGCTTCCTTACAAATTATCTTCAGGCACCTCTATCCGTCTGTGCTTTGCCAGGGAACAGTCTTGCCACTGGTGACCGGCTCATACCAGATCTCTCAAACAGTAGTTTCCGGTATTTCCTAGCTACTTTCCAGATGTGGTTTCTGAGTAAAAGCTTCCCTTCTCATGGGACAGTAAGCCAGCAGAACCTATTCTGGCATGACACAGCAAAGCAGTGATCCTGGCCAAGTGTGTTCATCGTGCATATTTGGACATCAGAAGTACTGGGATAATGCCCCTCACTGAGTCTTATATCTGATACATGGGGGCATATCGTGTTATTACAGAGGCACTAATTGCATGTTTATGTGATCATTTTCAGATAATAATTCAAAGATATTTGATGAGCAGGTTCTCTAGTACACTTCCATAAATATCCCAAAGATGCTTTCTTCATTCTTTTTAGCACTATTTTCATCTTCATTCCACATGTTTTGTAGCTGTGAATTACTTCCTGTGATTTCAATGCAAGACACTTGCTAACTTCTCTGAAGCCACCCATAATTCTAAGGAAAAACACTAAAATGGTGTTCTATCTCTTACACCAAAAGTCTGAAAGCCAAGAAATTTTGAACTTCATAAAGCTGGGGACACGCAATATATGTCTTGGGCACTACATTGTTAAAAGCCTGAAATGGGTTTGTAAGTAGCTATATTTTCTCATTTCCCCGTTAAATAGAGGGCCTTATCTATCTATCTTGTTTTTCGTAAAAATGCTTGCAGAAGAAACAGCAAGAAGGGTCCTTGAAAAGGGATTTTTTTCTTAGAATGTTTTTAATTCCGTGGACTTTCTCATTTTTCTTAATATTTATTTAACTCAAGTGCCTGAGGTTTTTGCTTTCCTTGAAGAAGATCCCAGTTCCCTTCCCACCCCAAAACAATCTCAGAAGTGCTCTTCAGCAGGCCAGAATTGAGAAAACTTGGGGGGGTTGACGGTTTGATATTTTTTTAAGTTTAAATCAATTTGGGAAGACTATAAGATTTCTGGTCATCTATACCAGAAAACAGCCCAGAAGGATCGGGAGTGGACTTCCTAGGAAGATATTTTCGCGGGGAACAAACTCAGAGCAGCCATTGGATTGCAGATCAAAACCTCGGAGGGGTCTCTAGCAATCGTTTTGCTGCCTCCTCGCCCAGAAAAGGTAGCTCGGCTCTGCGTGGCCAGGCCGGGACAGCCCCGCCGAGGCACCCCCTTGTTCGCGGACCGGGACCCGGCAGCAGAGGGCAGCAGACGCCGGGCGCCGCGGACCTGGTCCGGTGCCAGGCCGTTCGCAGCCCGGCTTTCTATTCCTCGCTCCTGCCTCGCTCCCTCCTCCTCCTCCTCCTCCTCCTCCCCCCGCCCTGCCCGCCCCCCGGCTCCCCGCTGGCTGCCTCTCCGCAGCTCAGGCCGGGCAGGAGCGCACGGAGATGTGAGTGGGGGTCTGTGGAGGGGGACGCGCTGGCACAGCCTTGCGGGCAGGGATCAGGGGGTTAGACCCCTCCAGGAAGGAGAAGAGGTCAAGGGGGGTAAGCTGCTGCTCGCTGTCCCTCCGTTGAAAACCTTGCTAGCACGTAGAAGAATCCTCCTGACTGATGTTTGCCTGAGATCTGGGCAGTGAGCTTCTTTCGGAGGAACACAGAGGGGAAGAGGGAGGATCTGCAGCATGAGGAGAAAAAAGAAACTGAGCTCCAACTTTTGGCGGAGAGAGATCGAGGCATGACTGGGTAGAGGGCTGCTGAGGAGACACTGGCAGGATTGCTCCTCAGCAAACCAAGCTTGAGATTTTCAGACCCTCACCAATGATCCTAAAACTAGCAATAACCAGAAATGACTCGCTGGCCCAGGGCCAAAGGGAACCAAACTTCTCCTGGTTCTATGAGAAATAGCCCCATAACTTCTGGGAACATGCAGACCTTGCTCAGGGAGCTCACCCGCGCTTCTTCACACTGCTTCCTGGGTTGATGAATTTCAAATTTCTCTGGCTTGAACACAATGTCTTGCTGGGATCTTGCTAGTGCTGGTGTCCTTGCTTCAGCTGTCCCCCTTGTTCCTGAGTGATCCAACCCGGGAGTTCGTCCTGCAACTAGACCTCCTGTGTTTGCATTCCACTAGACAGTGGACAAGTCACTTGTGAAGTCTCCCCTGATTTTGAATGACCTAATTTTATGCAATGTCATCATTTATTTGTCATATTCACAGGCATGTTCCTTGTCTTCCATGGGCCTTCCTCTTTTTTGGAGTGATCAGTTCCAGTCCAGTCCCAAAAAAGCTTTATGGGGAGATCAGATCCCCCAGTTATCCCAAGCCATATCCAAACAATAACATCAGCATCTGGGACATCCAGGTCCCAAAAGGCTATGTGGTGAAGCTGACCTTTAAATACTTTGATCTGGAGCCATCTGAGTCCTGCTTCTACGATTATGTTAAGGTATGTGCATAGATACCTGCACCAAGGGGTGGATGGAGATGGGAATCTAGTGGCCGCCACATGCAATGGCTCTTCATTCACCAGGCCTCCTCTGATGCTTCCCACAAAGGAAAGGGAAGGAGTTAAAGATAGAAATGGGTGGAGTAGGTACTGGCAACTCATAGCTGGGTAATACGGGTGCATGGAGCAGACTCAATCTTACAAGGCTGATTTCTCTTTAACCTTGACAGATCAAAGCAGACAAGAAGGACTTGGGCCGATATTGTGGCCAGCTTGAGTCAACCACGGGCAATCACCCAGGAAGAAAGGAGTTTGTATCTAAGGGGAACAGGATGCACCTGGAATTTCACTCTGATTTCTCCAATGAAGACAATGGCACAGTGATTCCCTACAGGGGCTTCCTGGCATACTACAAAGCTGTAGGTGAGTAGGAAATACCCTCAACATGTGGAAAGAAAAACCTGTGTGGCTCCAACCAGTTTTCCTCCTTGCCAGGCAAATGAAGAAAAGCTTTAAGCAAGGATCTGGATCTCTAAGTACTTCCAGTGTAGAGCAGAGAGGTTTAACACTTGTCCCTGCATTTCCTTTGTTTTCAGATCTGGATGAATGTGACCCTAATAATGCTGCTGAGAATGATGAAAGGCCTCAGTGCCAGCACTTCTGTCACAACTATGTGGGTGGCTACTTTTGTTCTTGCCGCACTGGCTACCAGCTTCAGAGCGACCACCACTCCTGCCAAGGTAAATAGAAATTCTAAAAGATTAGAGGGTTCCAGAGAAGGAGCCCTTCACCCAGGAAGGGTGGGAGAAGTGACTTAGCAAGCAGATGATGGGGCTGCAGAAGACACAGCCCCATGATGTGACCTCCCCTTTCTTCCTCTTCACCAGTGGAGTGCAGCAGTGAGTTGTTCACAGAGGCATCTGGGTACCTGAGCAGTCCTGAGTACCCCCAGCCCTACCCTGAAGACCTTCGGTGTAACTACAGCATCCGTCTGCAAAAGGGCCTGTCTATCACCCTCACGTTCTTGGAACCCTTTGAGATTGATGAACACCAGCAAGTCCACTGTCCTTATGACCAACTCAAGGTACTGGAGATTAGCAAACTCTGCTTCCAACCCTGCTGCCAGACCTGGACAGGAATTGTGTGGATGCCACTATTCAGATGAGAAATATGGGATCAGTACAAGGAGAATGTCCCAGCATGAAGGACTGAGCCCTTGTCCCTCCCTCAGTGCACTTAATTACCACTGTCCTGAGGTCAGAGACTCTGGGTCAGAGGCCCCTGGAGCAGAGAAAAAAATACCCATCCTTCTTCCAGTTTAATCTCCCTTTGATTTAATGTCAGGACTTGAAGGGGTTGATAACTCTGATTGCCATGATAAGGGAGAAGCAGAGCATGTGGTAGGTCAGTCTTGATCTGTCAGTGCAGACATAGCAAAGATGGGTCAGACAACCAGCCCTATTCACCGTCGTAGGCACTCTGGTAAACTTGGTCTGGATTGAAATAGAGATACTGGGGCAGAAAAGCTTTCTGCTTTCTGTCCTTGTGATACCTGTTTTTCTCATCAGATCCAAGCACGAGGGAGAGAGATTGGTGAATTCTGTGGCAGGGAATCACCTGGCATCATTGAAACCAACAGCAATGAGGTGGACATACTCTTCCTCACTGATGAGTCGGGGTTCAGTCGTGGCTGGAAGATCCACTACACCTCGGAGAGTAAGAGATTTCTCCCCCACAGGCTACTACAGCTTACTGACACTGTTTGTTAATCCCAACTTAAACTGTCCCTCTCTCACAGAAATACGGTGCCCACAGCCTGTCCCAAGGGATCAGTTTACCATCATCAGAGACCTACAGCCTGTGTATCAATTTCAGGACTACTTTGTTGTCAGCTGCAAGACTGGATATAACCTGATGGAGGTGAGATCCCTTCTCCACTCCCTTCAGCCATATTTTGGCTTCTCTTCAGTTTGTGTCTTTCATCTTTCAGTAAAACTTTCTTTGGAGACTTCACTCATGACAACTTCTTGCAGTTTCTGTTTCTTCCTTGCTTCTCTTGGCTGTCTTCCAGTGGTTTCTCTTTTCCTAGCTCTCTTCCTTATGCAGTTACTGTTTCATGAAACCCTGGTAGAAAATGAGAAACATAAATGCCAGGAAACATTAGTAAATAAGGATACCTCTTTGGAAGGATATAAAATCAGACTTGAAGCAGAAGATGTTACCTGCTTCCCTTGCCATCCTATTGCCAGGACTGGATAGCACCCCATACTTGTCATGGTTTTATGGTTGCTGGCTGCTGGTATCTTGGCCTCTATGAAGAATGTGTAGGCTGTGGCAAATACAGAATAGAGGGAAGGCATCAAAGGGAGAAGACAGCAATTGGAACAGGCCTCAGAGGGGCAAATATCGGACAGCAGTGAAAAGATGGGCAGATAGAATAATATTTTAATGTGGGGAAGGGAATGAAAGGCTCTGTCAAACAACAGTTGTTTTCCTCTTCCACGTAGGGCAACCGAAAGCTGCTGTCCTTCACTGCTGTCTGCCAGGCTGATGGGACATGGCATCAATCCATGCCACGCTGTGAAAGTGAGTGATCTGAGAACAGGGATTGTGTACTCTGCTGTGGCTTTCCCCCTCCAAGGAAAATGGGGGATTCAGCCTCTGTAACTCAATTCATCCATGCTATAGACTCATGGATGTGCTGGCTGGAAGGACCTGTGGAGGTCCACCATTGACTTACATTTTTCCACTTGCAAAAATTTAAACGTTTTTCCCCCCTTACAAAAATGCATAAAATATCACTCAAAATTTGCAATAATGTTGTAACATCTAAAAGTAAAAGATCCCAGTTTGGGATCCATTTTGGAACAATCTGTCTCTGCCAAATCTCCTAACTGGTCCTTCACACAAAGGCCACAATGCAAGTTGAGCCTAGACCTGCAGGCAGTATGAGTTTGTTTGAGTCATCTCTTTTTTTTTCCCTTTTTTCCTTTTTTGTAGTTGTGAACTGTGGCAGCCCTAAAATCCTGACCAATGGGGCATTCAGCTATGTTAATGAACTTGCAAACAATAAGTACCAGTCAACTATCTCATACCGATGCAATGAGCCGTATTATCACATCGTCACTGGAACAGGCGGTGGTGAGTCCCAATCCCTCACAGACACTGAAACCTGTGCTTGAAGAGCTCTCTCAGGTTTCCATTTAGAATTGTCTCTTCTCCCCAGGCTTAGGGCTCATGTTTTTCTCCTGTGAAGACTCAACAGTTTTTCCTTGACTCTGCATATATCTCCTGAGGCTTGTTGTCTCAGCCTATTCCCACCCTGCTTCTTTCCCAGAGTCCATTCCGTCCCTCTTTCATGCTCCCCTTAACATTTGCAGAAGGACTTATTCTCTCAGCTGTAGTCATGGTTCATTCTTTTGCAGCGGATTTCATTCTTTCGCTGAAATTTGAGGCATGGTGTCTGGGAATCATCAAAATTCAAAAAACTCACCGCATTGGTCCAAGTTGCTACAGATGCAAATAAATAAACTCACACTCTGCTCCCCTATAACACTGTTTAGGTATTTGAAATATTTTTCAGCTGCAGAGATATCTAAGAGCTAAATAAAATCTTACAGAAAAATATGTTTTTATGCAGCAGGTCAGAAAAATTAAGTCACTGTTAAAAACCATTCACACGCCTTCTTTTTACACCCAAGACATAACTTGATGATGCAGGACCTTGGATTCCAAGAACAGCACAAGGAGTTCATGATTTCCTTGCCCTTGGCTGCTCATTTAGCCTCCCCCCCCCCCCCCCCCCCAAAAAAAAAAGGCAGCAGATTTTTAAACTGAATCAGTTTGCTGGATACAGTTGCCAGCATGAAGGTGGCATGCTGGAGAGAGGTGACATGCTACCACTGGGGCCAGGAGCAAGCAGCTGAGGAGTTCTTTAAGTTGGTACTAATGTTGAATTTGATTATTCTTGCATCTGAGTTTAACTCCTTCATATAGAGTCAGAGCTCGGTCTCATCAGAAAAAAATCAGCAGCAAGTAAATATCAGCATTGGCCAAATTCTGATGGGGAGTCATCGTGATTTAGTCAATTTTGAAAGAGAACAGCAAACACTTTCTTAGAAGCATTTACTCCAGTGTTAAGATAAATTGTATAAAAATTATTTTTAGTCACCAGAACAAACTTTCTAAGAAAAACAAGAGTGTTGGAGGTAGTGAAGTTTGTGTTGAGAGGTGACATGCAAGTTTAGCCAACCTGCAATATCAGCTCAGAAATAGGTACTGAGCATGTACAGTAACTGACTTATCTTGTTCCCATTTCTGAAACAAACACCTTGTCCTACTCTCTTCAAACTACAAGGACCAGAAACTTGAATCTAAAATCCATGTCTTTACTTCTTCTCATTTCTTTGGGATGAATTAGGTCAAACAGTGCTCCGTACACACGTGGACTGAGTGAAGTTAAGACTTCCCTCAGATGGCCCTTCAGGCTTTTCTTCTACAGAAGCAGTGTCTGAACTTTACTGGTCCCCTGGAACTGAGGTGCTTAAAGACCCACAGACAGAAACTTTCCATACTGTACCACAGACAGCTTTTCCTAGGAAAGGACGCTTTGGCATGGAAGGGCTGAGTGCAGTATGTGGGACGCCTTGGAGAAAGGAACCTCTTGAAAACTATTCTATTCTATACTATTTTGTTCCATTCCGTTCTGTTTTCCCACCCCAGACCCTGCAGGCATGGGTCTCATTTCCTTCTCTCTCATCCTACAGACAGATTCACCTGTTCTCCTGAGGGAACCTGGCTGGACCAAGATGGCCAGGCAAGGATTCCTGCCTGCTTGCCAGGTCAGTAAGAACTCTGACTTCATCTAGTGTTTACCATCTCCTCCTTACAATCAGTACAAAACTGGGATAACATGCAGAAAGGGGAGTGAAGATAACGGTATCAGTGAGGGATGACAGGAAAGTCCAGGAAGCCAAAATAAGGTGAAATCAAACAGTAATGGTGTAGGAAACAGAGACAAGCTAGGGCAACAGAGGGTGTCATGTTTTTCATGTTTTCTCCTTGTATTTCTCCACAGTGTGTGGTAAGCCGGTCCATCCTGTTATTAAAGTCCAGCGGATCTTGGGTGGCTTGTCAGCAAAGACAGGCAATTTTCCTTGGCAGGCTCTGACTGGCATCAATGGACGAGGGGGTGGTGCCCTCCTGGGTGATCGCTGGATCCTGACGGCTGCCCACACCATCTTCCCCAAAGGAGCAGTAAGGAACAACGTGAGCCTGGACCAGATAGCAGAGGAGGCTGAGGTTTTCCTTGGCCACACCAACGTGGAAGAGCTCCACAAGATGGGCAACCACCCTGTACGTAGGATCTTTATCCACCCAGATTACAGCCCTAAAGATGAATATAACTTCAATGGGGACATAGCCCTGCTGGAGCTGAAACACCCAGTAACCCTGGGCCCTACCCTACTGCCCATCTGTCTCCCAGATACCACCAACACCACGTTCTACGTGGATGGGCACATGGGCTACGTGAGCGGCTTTGGTGTGGATAAAAACATCATCTCAAATGATTTGAAGTACGTGAGCCTACCAGCAGTTGCTCGGGATAAGTGTCAGAGTTGGCTGGACAGTAAGAAAGACATCCCTATGGTTTTCTCTGAGAATATGTTCTGTGCTGGCTTCCTCAGAGGCAAACAGGATACCTGCCAGGGGGATAGTGGGAGCGTCTTCACAGTGTTAGACAGGAAAAGTGGTCGTTGGGTGGCTACCGGTATAGTTTCTTGGGGTATTGGCTGTGCCCAAGGTTATGGCTTCTACACCAAGATCCTTAGCTATTTGGACTGGATCAAAGGGATAGTAGAGGAGGACAAGCTCTAGATGATGCTGTCCTACTAGCTCAAGGATCACTGCTAGCATACCAATTTCCACATACAGCAAATCATATCCAAAGCTTCTGATGATGTCCCAAAGGCTTTTCAAACAGGCAAACCATGTAACCTTCATCATAAGCACTTCTGAAAGCCATCATTCTGTTTGATGAATTCTTGGTGGTACCATCAAAACTTACCAAAACTGCTGTACCATTGGCAGCTTGTGGGATGCCTTTGTGGATGTTCTAGTTCTTCCAAATCTTATTACTGGATGAGGCCTTAATAATATCAGGAAATCTCAGGACAGCAAACATGTTATTGTTTGAAATGCTGACAATATCATGAGACTATTGTGGTCTGCTTTTGTACTCTATTGTGTGGGAAGATTGCAGGGCAGAAGACTTTCTTGAAAGATGTGGTTTGTGCTGAGTACAGTGTGTGTTTGCCCATTGGCATCACTGAGATTCTATAAATATTAAAATAATTGCTGGAGAAACCAGGTGTGTTACGGTTTTCTGTCTTTGTTTTTAATGATGACTGAATATTCCCACCACTGAAAGCAACTTCTGGACTTTATACAGGGATTGCTTTACCTACCGCTAAAGTGTTTCCAGTTCCACAATGCCCTGTGGCAGCTGCTCACCTGTCAAAAAATACTGTTAGATTACCCAGTCTGAAACCCCAGGTGGCTTCAAGGGAGATGAAAAGAAGTTGTCTGTGTGATGCCACATTCAAAAAGATAGGGAAGACAACAACCAATCTCATGGAGAAAAGAGCCTAGGAGCCTTTACTGATCAAGATTTGAGGGTGGATTTTTTATATAATATGAAATAAAGCTTTAACTGCAGGACAGCAGCTCTAAAATGATGCTGACTCAAAGAGAAGGTGACCTCTCTTGTGTTGTGGGTATTCTCTGGAGTTGTCTTCTTGTCTACTTTTGCTACTGCAGAATAACCTACCATTTTCTTGTGAGTCACTGAGAGAAATGAAGTCTGCAAGAGCTTGACAGGAGAACTCTGGGGATAAGGTCATAGTTGCCTTCTTGCACTGTTTTCTGTGAGATACAGCTCCAGATCTTCTCAGATGTCAGAATATCTCATTTGCTTTAGAGATAATATGCCCTAGGAAGTGATCTGTGAAAGTGCACAGGTGATAGAAGTTCATCCATGATTTCCATGAATCAGAATTCTGTTGATTTTTCCCATCTGTATGGGCAAGGGAGCATGAGAGGCAACAAGAGCAGGGAAAAATAAGGTTTTACAAGAGCAAGAGATAAACCCTGGTTTGGGAGAGGGAATCTCTTGCTTTGCAGGAGACTAGGAAAATTTAGGAAGATGAGGCATGGAGAATAGATTATTTGCCAAAAATCCCCATAGGAATCTGAAAACCTCCTAGGAATAGCAATCCCAGCTAAATAAGTATTTTTCCTGCCCCTCCTTCTGGACCATTCAGCTATATTTCTGTTTTTCTTGTTCTCTGCTGTCCCGAATTGAGTAATATGGGATCTTCTGGAGCAGAAAAATACCCCTAACACATGTCAGGTAATCTTTTCCCACAACACTACCTGCCATAAATCAAGGGAAGGAGTGTTGTTGGAGAAAAGTCAAACTTCACTTCTTATCTAACTCCATAAAGTTTGAAAAAATAAAGCCCGAGGACTGGTGAATGAAAGGATTTTGAAGATGTCTGTTCTGTTTAGCTCGACTGAGAAGTCTGAAGTCCTCATTGCTGGTAATGGTCAATCAGTGAGATGCAACCATCTCAGAAGAACTTCATGAAGACTCTCAGGTAGAGAGGTGAGGTAGCACATGTTACAACTTGGTGCAAGCTGGCAACATAGTGGGTCAGAGTATGACTAGACAAACAATTTAGGGAGTTCAAGGAGAACTAGGTCTAGACTGAGAAGAAGAAAGGCAATACACACACAATAGCACATTGCACAAAAGGCAGTTTGGACATTCTTTAATGCTGTTAGATATTCTGAACAGTACAGGAAATACATAAATCAGAAACCAGGCTCTGAACATATCTTGGGAACCAACAATTATTCTTTCCTGTCTTCATTGAAATCTCCCCGTTAGGTGAGCCATGGCCAGGTCTTCTCCAAGTGGGAAAAAATAGGACAGAAAAAATGAAAGGAAGCTCTTATTCAGAACGACATGTTGCTCTTAAGCTATTATGAGTAGAAAAAAGAGAATTTCCCTTCCCAGACATGATGACAGTGGGAGAAACAGATACATATTCCTGACTCTCCACTCAGCATAGACACAATGAGTGTCTATATAACATTGTGTTATATATTGCCCATTATATACACAGAATGAACAGGATCACAGCCAGCCCAAACACATAGCCATCACACTAGGGGGTGTGTGCTGAAAAAGAGCTATTTCTGCCAAGCTTCTTCATCCTCGTGCTTGCTCATGGTCTCTCTAATCCAGTCCAGATAACGCACTACCTTGGTGTAAAGACCAAAGGTACCGCATTTCGGTCCCCAGGAGATCAGCCCTGCAACGTAGTACCGTGTGTCATTAAGAGGATCTTGGATAGCATAGGCTCCACCACTGTCCCCTTGACAGCTGTCCTTGCCCCCACCAGCACAGATCATATTGTCGGTGAACAGGTAAACAACAGAATCATCGTAGCCCTCTGGTTTCACAGATCGGCAATTGTCCATGTTAACCACGGGAATCTGGGCCTTCCAAAGATCCTTAGGTAGTTTTCCTCTCTCTCTCTGGCCCCATCCAGCAATGTAGCCCAGAGTTCCTTCTTGCAGCTCATATTCAGGTGATTTACCAGGAAGACAGAGCGGTGAGATGTTTGGACCCATCTTCACAGGATCCCTCAGCTTCACTAGTGCAATATCATTATCAAAATCGGTCCTGGTTTCTACGGGCTCCTCCTTCCAACCAGGATGGATGAATGAAGCTTCTGGGATCAGATGTTCGGCATCATAGTCCAGAGATTCTTTACTAACATCAACTACCCCAGCGTACATGGTGGGCTTTTCGTATCCCTCCAAAACATGAGCTGCGGTCATCACCCATCTTTCAGAGATGAGTACACCACTTGCTCTTGGGTCATGGAAATACACCTGCCAGGGAAAGTTGCCCTGTTCTGCACGGGTGCCTCCAAAAATCCTTGCTTTGTCTCGGATGGGATTACTAGGTATCCCACAGACTGGAAAGAAAAGAAAAAAAAAGAGGAACCAGATGGGAAAATTAGCAGTTACAAACAGGGGGTTCTTTGGTACTGCTAAAAAGCCCATAGTTGCCTCTTTCCTGTGTCTTCTACATCATTTTTGGTTCTGAGTAACCAATGTTTATATTCCATGCCACAGAGGTCACAACTAGTATTTACAGAGAAATTAAAGAAAATTTTATCAAAACTACTATCAATACTCAATTTAAACTGAAAATACTCATTCTCAAATTCTTTTTTCTGGAAACCAGTTGTCACCCCGACAGTAACACCATTTAATTGCCTTCTAGCTGGCATTTTTCCTTTGCTGAATTATGCCCTTTACATGAAGGGATTGTCTTTGAAAAAATATTTGCTTAATTTCTTAGAAATAAAACACTGCTCTTTAATTTTTTTTTCTTTTTTTGGTGAACTCCAGATACTCTCAAGTTAAGTGTTCAGGTTTGTCACTGATGTTTTACCATTTTTCCTCTCCATTCTATTAGTATGTAAAATATTAAGCAGTGCAAGGTCTCATCTGTGGGTCTTATGGTTGCAGAGATGCTCCGTGCTTTTTGAGTAAAATGTTCTGTAACATTTTGCAGAATGTGAACACCAAGGGCATAAATGAGATTGGCCATTCTAACATAGCTAGGAAATTGATTTCTTATCACATTGCCTTGTTTACATTGAATCCTTAGTCATATAGTCAGAGATTAAGGAACTATAGCCAGCAGGTAGCTTCCAATTTGAATGAAGTAGAGTTTGTTAAAGAATTTCACATAATCATAGCAGTATTTAGGCTGGAAGGTACCTCTCAATGTCTCTAGTTCAACCTAGTTCCTTCCTAACTGCCCTCCCCCCTGCCCTACAAAGTCAGGTTGCTCAGGGGCTTTGACAGGTGACTTCTGATTATCTCTCAGGGTGGTGATTAGCCAGCCTCTATGGATAACAGTTCCAGTGCTCCTGGGGAGCATTTTTCCTTAAATACAGTCAGAATTTCCTTTGTTGCAACTTGAGCCTGTCATTGTCTTTTATTGCTGTGTCCTACTGAGAAGAGTCTGGCTTCATGTTCTTTGTAACCTCCTCTTGGGTGGCAAATTCCCCGAGCTTTATCTTACAATTTGTCTTTTGCACTGTTCATTTATACAGTCCAAGTCACTGGCTGAGCTGGCCCTTAAGAGAGTTGAATCATCTTCTTCTGGATCGTGTTCTTTGCCAATGAGGATTTGGGGGTTTGAAGTAGTGAACAGGCCTCATGTACAACTAGGCCTAGTCATGCTGCCTCCTCTAAGAGGGTAAGCTGAACAGAGTGCAGTATACACAAGTTTTAAAATTCTCTCTATCAGCTGGAAGTTGAGACTCAGCCGTAACTCCCAGCAGTCAGGAGCAGGAACATTACTCTCCCTGGGAGACATAGTGTCTCCCAAGTACACAAAGAGAAGATGAGAAGGTCCTTGACAAGGATCTTGCTTGAGCTTTAAGACATAGTAACTGTAGCTGAATACTGAAGGACGCATTAAACCTTAAGGGATTAGGCTATGACTTCCAGTCAGAGTAGTGAAAGGCCTTTCCCTATAGTGCTGCAGTGTAGCCTGGGAGAGACTGAAGACAGAGAGGTCCAGCATTGTCAGATATATTTTTGACCTGTCAGTCTTTTTGCTACCTTCAATGAAGATGGAGATCTAAAGCACTGAACAACTTGAGAATATGCACACTTGAAGGTGGGGCAACTGGTGCAGAAACACACACTGATGCTTGAAGAGGCCCTGTTATACCGGATGTTTTATTATGTTTCCCATTTCTGTTTCCAGTTTCTTTCTCCTGCCTCATGGGAGGAGAACTTTCAGAAATACTCTGCTCAATGTGACTCAAACATGAAAGGATCAACTGTACTTTCAGGCTTAACAGTTTAAAAACACAGGGATGAAAGAAGCAGTGGTCTTCACAGGCCACGTATATATACACACAGTTCTTGGTAGTACCTGGGGCACATTTTGGTAGCTTTGTTCCCATCTCTTCGTTGACCCATTCTCCACTGGCTGAGCACTGATACACCACTTTGAAAACATGAGAAAAAAAAGGACTTCCATAAGGATATAATCAAGATGAAGAGAGGGTAAGTAGCATTACTGTATATGATGCATTAACCTTCTCATTTCCTAAGCAAGCACAGCTTGGTAAACATTGCTGTAATCTACCCACCACGGTGCTTCTATCCCTTTTTTTATAGAGACCTCATTTAATACATTTCTTGAGTCCTTTACTTTTCTACCAGAAATCTGTGCTACGTGTGACAAAAACCTCCATGGTTCACTCACAAGGCAAATGAGAGAGGACTTGCTAATGCATTTAGGGTCAGCAGTCCACGTACAGACATTGTTAAGAGTGTATTAAACACAGAGGCAACACAAAACTACTGCCTGCAACCCCACACCAATAAGAACTTTTTCCCAGTCTTGACCTGATGAGATATAATACCAGCCCCATGACAATACCAGAACCATTTCTTAGGCCTTTGATCAAAGAAATGTGATTGTGTAGCAGAGGAAATACTTACCATCCCCTTTGTTTTCTAGGGTATAGTAAGGTGCATCACACTGATACCGGACAGCAGCTTTGTAGAGAGGCTCATGGAGTTCGGAGACATATAAGGCTTGGGCATTGTCAACAGGAGGGGGATCACCACAGTTCACAGCTGTAGAAACAAAACAAATATGATTAAAGGGGTATCCTCACACAACAATATGATTATTCTGTATGATGGGGAACCACTCAGCTTCTCTGATCCCTGCACAGCCATGGGTGCTCACTTTCTCTGTCCCTTTAGCATGCTCACCTCCCAGTCCTTCAGCATTCACCTAATCTGGAGATATAGTGGATCTATAGCCTAAAGGCTCCATTCTAGTCTCCTTCCCACAGTACAGAGATGGGTCACTTACGAACACAGCTCAAATGGGAGTTGCTCCATTCACCATTGTCCTGACAGCTGGAATGAAAACTTGTGATGCTATCTCGTTGCTAGGAAAAAGAACACACGATCCATGTAAGTCTCTGGACATGAAATATATCTGATATAGGCGCTCCCATGGAGTGTCCTTAAAATACTGCTGTGGTTGGAAGAGGTTTCTGCTTACTACTGCTGTGTTGAAAACTTTGAGTCCCCAAAGATACTCAGGGCACCTGATGGGAAATGGCCTCATGAGGTTGCTGAGAGGGCCAGAGTGGACACATGCTTTTTTATGTAACTTACCCTCACAATTTCATAGCCTTCCACACAGGTCACCTTCACATTGTCCTTTAAGATATACCTGTCCTTCTTTGGGTCAAGAACTGAGTTGGGGATGACACTCAGAGGACAGGTTACAGCTTTGAAGAGATAAGTGGAAATCAGTGATTATTTGGTTCAAGATTTACTTTCCTTCCAGCTCCCAACTTCTTTCTCCCAGTGATTTTTTTCTCTAGTAAACAGGCATCCTCTTTTTACTCAGTATCAGGAGCAGTGATCATGTTAATGTGCTGTTATACCATGAATTTGACCTGGAACAAACCCTCTCCCTAACTCAGCAGCAGAGTGAAGGCATTCCCAAGTGTTTACTCACGATCCCCATAGTAGCGTATTTTCCAGCCTTTGTGCTGTACGGCATGGTCTGTCTGGAAGATTATGTCAAGAATGTTGTTCCTAATTTTGATTTCAGGAGGACCTGGGAATTTGCTGCCACAATAGGGACCAAAATGTTGTTTTCCAGAGACAAGCTGGGAAAATAATAAACAAGAATAAATGAAAAATACCAAATGTGTTTAGAGAAAGAGTAAAATGTATACTCAATATGTACATATTCAAATGCGTTCTCACGAACTCCAGAAGGCAACATAGTTGAAAATAAAGTTAAGCAGTCAGAGAGTTTTCTGAATATGAGGAGGTTGATGGGAGATCCAGAGCACCCTGACTCCCTTCCCACACCTACTGTTAAGCTGTCAAGGCAAGTCCCATTTGAGTCGGCTGGTTCCACGTCGAAGTCCCCGCTGCGTATGGTCAGCACCACGAAGTAGCCTGGACTCAGAGCCACTCGGTACTCACACCGTGAGTTCTCCGGGTACTGGTTGGGATAGTTGGGGCTGGAAATCTCCCCTGAGGGCTCAGTGAAGACATTTCCACTGCAGTTCACTAGGATTAAGGAAGGAATGCAAGCAGGATTCAGAAAGGAAACGGTCCACGTGCGCTGCTGACAAACTGCTTCATGCAATAACCATGTCACAACATTGTATCTCTCCAAGAAACTGAAGCCAGGTCCGCAGTCTATCCAGTAAGCCAGACTTTAATTCCTTTTTACCCTCCACCTGCAATTTAGGCTCCTTTCATCATGCTCAGGTCCTCATATTATACTCCTTTCAACATGCACCGTTTGTGACCTTGGAACTTTTTGATTCAAGCCAAGCAGGCCCTTGGCCATTTTTTGTGTCTTTATGGAACTGCCCTGTTTTGTCAGAGATTTAAAGACTCAAAGATAGCAGTACGCTAAGGGTCTCCATCACAGTCTTTATAGAATGCCATTTAATAGTTTCTTAATTCTCTTGACACAAAAATAAAAATAAGAATGTTAAGAATATGTTAATAGAAATTTCCAAAATCATAGTCTACTGCAGTTCAGATTTGCCCTGGGTTGGGGTTTTTTTCCCCGAAATATACCTGTCACAAATGGCAGAGAAGGTCTTCCAAGTACAATATCTCACTTGGTCTAAATTAACTCTTGCTTTTGACCACAGCTCATGTAGATGTCTCACCTCCACAAGTTCTGTTATCCTCATAGAGGAAATAATCTGGTGGACAGGTACAGAAGTAACCTCCAATGAAATTATTACAGTAATGACTGCAAGGCTCCTCCACAAAATCCGTGCACTCATCCAAGTCTGCAAGTGTGAAAAGTGGAATCAGACAAAATTAGGAGAGGGCCCTGAGGGCAAGAGAAAGATTAGAAAGTGAAGCAAACACTAAAGGATAATAAGGAAAAGGTATCTCTAAGACAGTATTTATACTGGCCATGTTGGAATGCAGTCCTGTCTGCTGGGATCTCTTTTAAAAAAGGCATTCTTGTAAGGAAAACCCTTCTGTCAGTTTTTCTTCCTGCTCCAGCCTGCACACTACAAAGATTCAGAGGAGACTGTTTTAACCTTACCTACTGCAACATAGTAGGCTGCAAAACCAGTGAAACGCTCCTCATTGGAAAAGTCTGATTGGAAGCTCAAAGTGAGGGTGTTGTAAGGGACGTGAAATTCCTCCACAATCGAGGAGCCAGGGGCACGAGGTTTCTTCTGCCCACAAAGCACGCCTTCAACATGGTCACCAGACAGGATCTGCAGAAGAATTTAGAGACCTCTTACTTCACTACTGGAACATGTGTGATTACCAACACGACTCTTTCAGCTTATGGGTGCTGAGGTGCAGCTGAATGGAGCCCCTAGACAACCAGTTTCATGATATTTGTGAGACACTTGAGTAGTGCTCCCTCCTACTGACTTCCCAGCTGTGAAATACCTGCCTTAATTTCTCAGATGGAAATTAATCCAGACATTTCTCTGTTAACATCCTTTCCTCACAGCCACTTGTACAAAAAATTAGCACTGTGATTCAAAATGGCAAAACCAATCAATCCCCGACAGTCTGAAGAGCAGTCCAACGGGTTCATCTGTTTGTTGCAAAAGGACACGTTATCACAGAGCAAGTCCCACCCTAGTCCTCCTTGAAGGTCTCCTTCTGGTGGTGCACCTGATCTTATTGCGCCATTTCACACAGAGATATGGCAGGGTAGAATGGTCTTGTTTCTGCCTGTTTGTGTGGAAATGTTCCATCTTTAGTGCCCTATGGGACAACGTGGAGTAGAGCTAGTTTTAAGAAGTCTGCGGTACATAGATCACAGAAAACTACGGTGGAAGGGACCACAGCACTTTATCTGAGTGCCCGCTATCCATAACAGATGGATTGTTTCTAACCTCCGTCCTTTCCAATCAGTCTCTGATTTCATTTAATCATCTATGTCCACTCATGGATTAATTCTGAATAATTTCAGGCACAGACAACCATTATGCTAGGAAAACGGTCCTTTTACATCTACAGTTCACTGGGTAAGAATATGCCTTGCAATAGGGAAGTGTTAGAAATGCCTAAGAAGGCTTTTCCTATGAATATAGGAGAAACGTGGGGAGGGGGGGAAATAAATAGGACAATAGCAGACAACACTCATGTGGTTATGAGGCAAACTCAAATCCTTTAGTGACTGTTAGTGGAGATATACTCAGTTATTTGGGCTTCTTGGAGCTCAGAACATGAAGGATGTGCTTAACTCCTCTTCCAGCTCTGAGCTTTGTACAAAGCTTTGCTGTTCTCTGCTCTAACCCATCTTCAAGTCTTTTTCTCACTCAAGGACAGGGACAGTACCTTCACAAAGTCATATTCGCAGTTCTGTGATGGTTCAAGATCCAGATGCGTGAAATAGAGGTGAATACCGTATCCCGAAGGGACCTGGATTTCCCAAGATTCCTTCACATCGTTGGGATACAGCTGAGGATAATTGGGTGACAAGATCTCTCCATACATGGAGGCCGCATCAGCCCAGGCAGGGAGACAGAAGAAGATAAGGTACCTGAGAAAAGAGGAAGGAAGATGGCATTCCAGAAGTCTTCTCTGTCCACATACATGCACAGTCCCCAGTGAAAAAGCTAGTCTTCAGCTGTACACAGCATGCAGCAGGGCTCCTGGCTCTGGAGCTTTAATGACCAGTGCTGGGCCTGTGTGGGGATTGTCTTTCTCCTGTGACTTTTCACGCAGGAGTATAACCTCAGTGGTGCTCTCTGGTTTTCTCAAGCTCTGTAAGAGCTGGTAATGCTGCAAGAGCTGAACACAAGGGTCTTAAATCCTATTTCCTACTTCATTGTCCTGTTCTTGAAGCTACTTGGGCTATAGATACATTCAGATCTGACAATCAGTACAGCATTACAGGAAAAACACCTAATTTATAAAATGAGATTACTAATAAACCTGAGTTCCCCTTGAAGATTTAATAACTCACCACATCTGGAAAAAGCAGTTCTTCCTTTCTGCAAACTTTCATGAACTGGACTTTGGAGTTACGATCTGGGACAAAAAACAGTGTGGTTGATTAATGTTGCCTGGGCTTCTGCATGTCTGCTAAGTAGGTCAAAGACCCTAAAACCCCAGCTTGTGGAGACTAGGTCAATGTTTTGCTTCAAAAGCAGTTTGTATCTCTGTCTCTTCCTGCATATAGCAACCCCAAGCATCAAGAAGGGATGCTTAAGCTCCATATTGACAAAATGGAGAGATGATCTCTATCTTGGTACTCATCAGTACTCACACTCTGTCTTTGTGACTATCAGGGTGTCCAGACACCATGCTGGTGCACAGCAAATTAAGACAGAAACACATCCCCCTCTCCCCCCAGGTACCCAATTCATTCTTCTCAGCACCTGAAAAATCATTCTAAGACCCTGGGGTTGGGGAGCGGCTTGTCCTGACTCTTCCACCTGTCAGACAGCAATGCTCAGAAATATTTTCCTTTCTCATTTCTAATGTTTGCAATATTTACCTTCTCTCCCTAGTTCGTGTCTGGTTTTCTTCTCTCTTCGCTTCTCTTTTTAATCTTTCGCTTTTTCTTCCTGTGCACACCCTCCTCCAAACGCACCCAAAGCAGGGTTTGGGGAAGGAGCTCTAATTCGCAACATCGCAGCACCCTCTATCTGTGGGATGCGGCTTCTCAGCCTTCCCTCTCGGGTGAGATGCTGGCCTTGTCAGCTCTCGGCAGGAAGGGGAATTCCCAGAAATAGTTGCACAATCCTGCTGGCCCAGCCTGCCAGGGGGAGTGCACAGGTCTCGTCTCTATTTTCGGGAAATCAGATGACTTTTGGGAAAAGGGAGGGGTATAGAGTTTTCGGTTGCTTTCCCTCTCTTCCTCTTTCCCCTCCCTTTTAAAAGTTGGGAACAACATCCAAAGGGTGTAGAAAAGGGAGAGTCCAATGCTTCTACATAGAAAACTTGTTTGATCATCCTGTCCAGAGATCACTTTGCTGAAGTTCAGTCTTACTGCATCCTGATGACCACAGGGCTGCTCCCACTGCTCCTCATTTGATGCTTCAGAGACTTTTAAAGGGGAAAAAAACCCAAAAGATAGTGGCCTATTTAATGTTGTGCCTGTCTACCAGTAGGAGTGGGAGTGCATGGTTTTGCTGGATTTGGTATGGAACACTCATGTAAGGGTTTAGGACTAGGAATTCATAACTACATCTTTATTTGTCAAGTGCACTTCATGTAAGAGCATGTTCATCATGTTCCCATTCATCAGACTTAGCCCCAGAGCAAGGTAGATCCAAGACCCTTACAGAAAGGAGTTTAAAGGCTTACACCAGGTAGGACCCTTAATCTAGCCAGTGCCCACAAGCCAAGACTAAAATACAAACTAAAATCCCTGTCACTAATACTCTAGAAACCCCCTCACCTCACAAACCAGCTGCACTAGGATTGGACTATAAATGAAAATGTAAAACTCCATTACAGCCTCTACTCTTTACAATCCGCACAGCACACTCCAGGGCTTGTTATAGCCAGGAAAAAAGTGCTTCAAATTTTAGCAGGCCATAGGCAAAGTGCATTAGCAAAGCCTGGCTGAAAGAGTTTTTTATATTGTCAAGGGAGAGAAACACCTACAGATGAATCATAACTGACTTCATTGTAGTCAGGATAAAGGCTTTGCTTGAAGAACATGACTAGTCTGTTTTCAATGTCAAACTGAGAATGGAGAGAGAGAAAAAAGTGTCATCTCACCTCTGATATCTCTTGGGAGCACAGCTTGATGTTTCTAACTGGAATTTTGAGAATCAGGAAAACAGTGATGAAAGATACACAACAAATCATGGGGAGATGTTTTCTCCTCTGAGCTGAGCAAAGTAAAAACCCTATCAGTGACTCTTCGAGCCACAATCATATTTTAAAATGGGCATGGCAGAAATCAAATGAGTGTGGACTGATATATTATGCATGTCATTTCATCGTAAGGGAATTGTATATTTTCATATAAACCTGACTCAACTTGTCTGTAGCAGTGGTAGATTAATATGTGTGTGAATATTAATAATTCTTTAGAAGACATATACCTATTAATTAAGAAAAAGATTGCTGAAGTTAGTTAAGTAAAAAAGTAGCTGCATTTTCTCTGGTCACATATCTGCATAATGCTAACTATTTATGCAGAAGACTGGTAATATTTATGTATATATTTACACTGAATACATATACAGCCTTTGGTTCCATTTGATTAGATCTGTATTGTTTTTACAACTTGCAAAATGAAACAGCTAGGTAATATATTTCACAATTCACTGAAACTATGTCAGGTAACAATTTAAAAGAGGTAAAATCGTGCCATTAAGTTTAATAAATGATAATATTAAGTTTGTCAATACAATATAATTCTGCTCAGAGGCACACGCATTCTCCTAAACTCCTAAATTACAAGACCACATACTACTTTTCCCAAATTGCATAAGACAAATCTTTTCTTAAGATGACTCAGAGTTGCGCAGCTGTAACCTTTCTGCCAGATGTTATGAAGCGCAGTAGTATTCCAGGTTTCACAAAATTACCGTCTAAAACAGGCCTGACTGGCTTGTCTTCCCCCAGGAAATTGGGGGGGGGGGGGAAACTTTTCCCAGGTTCTAAAGAAAAGCCACACTTTCCCATCTGGAAACATTGAGTCAGTGCCTAAAGCAAAGGGAGTAAATATCAAAAGAGAAAACAACACTAACTAAGTGAAATGCATCAGGAGGGAGTCAAGGATATGTAAGTAACAAGTAAAATATGCCCCAACTACCAAGACCCTGGCAGTAGTTTGCCTGTTTCCTGTTCTGCCAATAAGAGGATTCAGTGGGTTTCTTGCTCACTACACTTCCCACTTCCCTCTTGTGATCCAGGGCAGTTTTGTTACCAGTCACTAAATTTGGAGCCTTGTGTAAACCCCAGGAAAACCTGCCAGTGCAGGTGTGATCAGAATCTCTCAGTATAACCCATAGATTTCCATCTCTGCTTACTGTACCAGGGGCATTTTCAACAGTCTGTTCACCTCTTTTACTCCCTCCATCACCAAGTCTGAATGCAAAGGTCCCAGTGAAACCTGGGAGCTGGGAGCACTCTGCTCTGTGCACTATACCACACTGAAATGCCTGCTGCCTCCTGACTCCCTTCCTCTATGCCCCTGGGTGTAGCTTCAAGCAGCTGTGACTGTTAAGCAGAAGCAATGCCTGTACAAGCAATGCACTACATTTCCTACAAACAGAAGCCCTATAGTCATGCCTACTTTTCCCTATTCTGACTCACAGCTGAAATGTCTCACCGTGGGATGACTGGTGTGGGTTCTGCTGTGACCTTCCAAGGGATATCCATCTTCATGGCACATGTGGCGTTCCAGAGCTGAAACTGTGGCTGAAGAGGAGCATCTATTAGAGTAAAATATTCCTAAATACTTTGGCTTACTTTTGCTTAATCATGGAATGGTTTGAGTCAGAAGAGACCTTAAAGATCACCTAGTTTCAGTCCCCAGCAATGGGCAGGGACATCTTCCACTAGATCATGTTTCTCCAACCTGGCCTTGAACACTTCCAGGCATGGGGCATCCACAGCTTCTCTGGGTGACCTGTACCAGTGTCTCACCACCCTCACTGTAAAGAATTTCTTCCTAATATCCAGTCTAAACCTACCTTTCTTCAGGTTAAGGCCACTGTCTCTTGTCCTATCACTATTTGCCCTTGTAAAAAGTCCTTCTCCAGCTCTCTTCAGGTACTCCAGCCCCCTTCAGGTACTGGAAGGTGCTATAAGGTCTCCCCGGACCCTTCTCTTCTCCAGGCTGGACAACCCGAGCTCCCTCAGCCCTTAAACCTCGACGCTGTAAAACGCCGTGGTGAAGCCGCTGCTGTGAGAGGAAAGGCGACATTCCTGCAGCAGGAGAACCCGCCGGACCGAAGCCATCAGTGCAGACACAGCTCGCCGGTCCCGGCAGCACCGAGAGGCGGCAGCAGAGACCGGCTGGCCCCGGGGAGACACGGCCCGGGGGCTGCCCCGCCCGGCCCCGCATATCGGGGGATATCGGGGGGACGACTTCCCTGACTCCCCTGGGGGACACGCCCCGTGCCCGGCACGGCGTGTCCGAGCCCTCCCACAAGGAACAGGGGCGACGAACTGCAACTCCCCCGTTTCGTGGAGGGGGATTTCGGGTGCGGAGCCGGTGGTGCCTGAGACTCAGGCTCTGACATTGCATAGGACAAGAGGAGATCCTGAGACCTTGGCCTCAAGCTGCCAAGGTTATATTGGACATTAGGAAAAAATTCTTCTCTGAAAGGGTGTTCAAGCATTGGAAGAGGCTGCCCAGGGAAGTGGTGGAATAACCATCCCTGTAAGTGTTCAGAAAACATGTAGATGTGGCACTTAGTGACATGGTTTAGTGGTGGACCTGGAAATGTTGGGCTGATGGCTGGACTCGGTGACCTTAGAGACTTTTTCCTTCTAAGATTAATTTGTGCAATAATCTCCAGAGTGAAAAGGTGACATGATTTCAAGCATACTATTCTCTCTCCACCTCCAACACCACAGAGTTCTAGTTTCTCTGCCTCTCTGGTTTGCATTCACCCACTCCTGAATTTTTCCCCTGCTGGCTCCACAGCCTCCTGTTCATCTGTCTAATGAAAACTTATTTTCATGTCTTCTCCTGCCTGTTATTCCAATGGTGATTGCCAGCAGCAGACTTCTGTCCTATCTATTTTTATTCTGATTCTTGCTCTTGTAGTATCTTCCTCCTCCCCATCAGTGTTCAACCCTAAACCCACTCCCCAGATAGTCACCTTGTCCCAGGTAACTCACATCTCTCCCATGGCCATTTCAATCAGGGTAGGCACCTGTGCCTGCCTGGAAGAAGAGGCACTAGTGAGGCAGAGCACAAGATTCCTGTTTCAGTTCCTCAGCATACAAGAAATGGTGCTGGAAAGAACGTACTGCAAGAGCTCTTGAGGAACCATCTGGGGTCTCGTGCAGTTGTGGTGTGTGGGAAAGCTGCATGAACCACTGGAACACAGTCAATGGAAATGAATTTACAGAAGCTTCAGCAGCTCCGTGCCCCACCGAGCTCATGTGAACCTCAAGTTTCATATTAATACCTATGTAATGTTATGAAACCACAATGTATCTTCAGGACAGCAAATAAATATTTTTGGCTACACCCCCTCCTCTCAAGCATAATACCACTATGATTACTAATATAATAATACTACTGAAAAATAGCAGTACACTCACCATGATTCAAGTCTCAAAGCCAGCTACTATGCTCTGCCCCAAACTGGCTATCTAGCATTTAATCTAAACAGGTCAAATATAGCAACATTTCAAGCAGCTGAAAACAGAATCTTGCAATGGAAATTGTTAGGCAATCTCAGGAGCAGATGCTGCTTCTGAAACCCATCTCTGACAACAGTAAATTACAGAATGAAAGTTCATATGCACTCTGTCTCACCACACATGTAGCTAACCTCAAGTGTATTAAAATACTACAGTATTTAAAAAATTCATTTCACAAATAGTGGACATTTCTAGTAAGTTCCTCTTTGCACAAAAGAAGTGTGTCAGGGGGTTGTTGCCTCAGCTTTTCCAGAACACAAAGGTCCTAGACCAGAATTTTGTCTAGCCCAGCATACAGCCTCTAACTCTCCCTTTTTTCTGCAACCTCAGGTCTACGGGAGGACACCACTTGAGAGAGACTGTGGTCCAAATCCATTTTTCCTGCTACAAATGTGTCCTCCAAAACCAGATGGAGCACCTTGCCTTTCGAAAAGCAGGAGTCTGTGTCTGCAGGAGACAGAGGTCTCCTTGGGCAGGACGTGTACCAGCACATGCGGAAAGCTAAGCCCAGTGCTGTAAGCTCTCGTGCCAAGCCCAACAGAGTACCAGTGGCTGCAGCAACAGTGGTGTGGTTGGTGCCAGGTTACAGCAGTCTGACCTTCAAAACAAGGCCTTTGCCCACGGAATCCAAGTAATCCTCCAGGCATGATCTAAGCTTTTATGAAAAGAGGACAAGAAGGGAACGGGAAGGATGAAGGGAGGAGAAGCCTGATGTGGAGGTTTAAGGGAGAAGGCAAGTGTATGGAGATATTTCCCTGGTATATTCTCCCATTTTTGGCTATCTAAAATGTAGCGACTTACTGAGCCAGAAGTTATATCTGTATGTTACTGTTAACGTGTCCTCAGTGGATCTTTTTTACATGAATGCTCTCATCATTCTTTAACTCATTCGTGGACTTCTAACATAATGATAACAATTATAGTCACCTGTCAGACAACAGCACAACTGAGCAAGATAGAGACTTTAAGAGGTTATCCCCTCAGAGTGTTAAATCTGTGGGATAATTTAATTATACCAAACAAGGGATGAAGCTTGGTTATGGAGTAGATTCCTTCAGCGGTGATGCTAAGAGGCCTTTCTGTAATCTGGCTCTCCACTTTCATTACACTTCTACAAATGTTGAAATTTGAGAGGATCATTCCTTGTAAAACATGACAGGGGGAGGAATAGACAGTCACCATGCTCACATAGGACTCACTCAGGAAACTGGCCTAAACACCATAAACACACAATTGAATGTGGAAATGAGAGATTCCTTGGAAAGTCAACTGGCAAACAGTAACCAGTTAGGGTGGACAAACACAGTAACCTATTTGTAAAGTCTAACTTGATGGAGTCAGAAGGGTTTTTAAACCCCCACTGAACATCTTGGCCTGCCTCTCTGCACCTCACACTGTCTTCAGGGGACCTCTGGAGATCAAGGCCGAGATCTCCTCTTCTTCATTCACTTCCTTACTGCACTGATTACTCTTCATTTCCATTTTTCTCATTTTCTGTGAGAAAAAGTCATCTTCTGAACATCTCCAAGGCTGAAGATGTCCCAGCCTCTCTAATCACCTGTTCCCATGGTGAACCACCCTTTGGTCCAACTGAACTTTCCTTTGCAGCAGCTTGAGGTCATTGCTTCTCACAGTTTCACTGTGGACCTCTGAAATTATTCTGGCTCAGTTCTCCCTTAGCTTCACGTCAAGTCCCATATTATTTTGAATGCATTTGTTTTCTGAACTTTTTGAGGTTTCTGTCAGATCACTCCTTCATTCTTTTCATCCCTTGTCTGTTCTACTCTCTGCACTCACTACATCTTCTGCTGCACAGCCCAACGTGCAGTTTAACTGCTCTTTCAAGACTTTATCCTCTTCCTTCTCTTGATCTGTGTCTTTGCCACTAAGAAATGGAGGATAGGAGAAAATCCACATCATTTAAAGTGAAAACCTGGCCCACTAGGGCACAGTTCCTGTTCCCAGCAGGTGAGCCCACCCCACAGCCACACCATAACCTCATGGCCAGACCTGCACCTGAAGCAGAGTAATCATATGTGCCAGCACAGATTGGGAGACAATGGGCTAAGGAGCAGCTCAGCAGAAAAGATCCTGGAGGTGCTGGCACACCGGCCCATGATACACCCTAACAACACACTGGGTGGCATGGATGGCAGTAGCATCAACAGGTGGAGAGAAGCAATTATTTCCCCCTGTGTGGCACAGATATAGTTGTATTTGCTTTGCTGCGTTCACTATGGACTCTCCAGCACAAGAGAGGTGTGAACGAACTAGAAAGAGCCCAGTGGAGGACCACTGGATAGGTGACTAGAGCTTTGATACTGAGGAATCTGGATTTGTTTAGCCTGGGAAAGAGAAGGGCAAGAGGAGGCAAGGTCTTTAGCCTGGTCTTCTATATAAGTGAGGTCCAGATGGGCGTGTTGCCAGTCAGTCCCTCTTCCAGTCAGATTTGACGAGAAATGGGATCTCATTGGGGCTGCTGTCTAAATGGTGATGATAAAGAGGATAAAGCAGGATAAAGAGGATGATTTAGCACTGGCTCAGGAGCCCAGGGAGGCTCGGATCTCTTCACCCATAAAAACGTACAGAAATTGCCCAGGCGACACCCTGAGCAATCTCATCCAGGTTTGGAGTCCAGCTTGTGAGCTGGGGTTTGGATCAGAGACCTCCAGAGGTCCCTTTTCATGTGGATCTTTGTGTGAGTCTGAGTTTGCCCCTCTAGCTAAGTTTTGGTGCTACTGCTCACCTGAATGACCCAGCAGGAAAATGGTAACACAAACAAGGGAAAGAGGATCACATCTGCTACACCCAAAGCTTTAGCTGAGGAGAACTTGGGGTGCACTCATGCACGACTGCATGAAGGGACACACCACACAGAATCACGGAATATGCCGGGTTGGAAGGTACCCACAAGGATCATCTAATTGAACTCCTAGCTCTGGACAGGACCATCCTCAAGTCACACCATGTGCCTGAGAGTATCATCCAAACACTTCTTGAACTCTCTCAGGCTTGGTGCTGTGACCACTTCCCTGGGGAGCCTATTCCAGTGCCCAACCACTCTCTGAGTGAAGAACCTTTTTCTAATATCTAACCTAACCTCGGAAAAGGTCATCTAGTAGATGAGTTATGAGGAGGCTGTGTGGGCAGAGCTGCCCAGTGACAACAGAGTTACAGAATTGTTAGGACTGGAAGGGACCTCTGGAGATCATCCAGTCCAATTACCCCTGCCAAGGCAAGGTCATCTGGAACAGGTGAGACAGGAATGTGTCCAGGTGGGTTTTGAATGTCTCCAAAGAGGGAGACTCCACAACCTCCCAGGGCAGCCTGTTCCAGTGCTCTGCCACCCTCAGTATAAAGAAGTTCTTCCTCATGTTGAGGTGAAACTTCCTGTGTTTTGGTTTGTGGCCATTGCTCCTCGTCCTGTCACTGGGAACCACTGAAACTGTGCCTGGCACTGTGGCACACTCAGTCAGGTGCTACAGGGACAGGGCAAGGAACAGGTGTTGCCATAATGCCGGTACAGGAAGCGGATCCCTCTGGGCCACAAGAGCACAAGATCCAAGCACCAGGGATCTGTCCTCTGGGGACAAATGGGGTGGTGGACCTGGCAGCACTGGGGAAGCTCAAGCAGTGCCGCACGCCGAAGCTAAGGCCGAAGCTGAGGCTAAGAGCAGGGCTGGGGCTGCGGCCGAGGCCATGGCTGAGGTCAAGGCCAAAGCCAGAACGCAGACCCAGGCCTACGACACCACCCCGCTCTCCCGCCCTCCCCGCGCGCTCTCCCGCCCTCCGCTCGCGCCTCGTGTCCGCGAATAACCCCGACCCCGCCCCGCCGCTCTCCTGTCCCGCCGCAGCCAATGGGGAGCCGAGCCCCGCCCCACACGCCCGCCCCGCCCCGCCCGCCCCTCTCGCGCCCCGCCCCCGGCCGTACTTCCACCAATCATTGGCCGGCGGGGCCGGACCGCGGCCCCGCCCACCCGCGGGTAACCTTTGCCTTAGTGCGCTGGGGCCCGGCCCCGCTGCCACCGACGGTCCAATCGCCGGCGCGGCGGGGCGGGGCCGGGCGCAGCGCAGCCAATGGGCGGGCTGGGGGCGGTGCGCGGTGCGGGGGCCGCGCTGGCTGGTGCAGCTGCCGGGTTCGGGGCGCGAGCGGCCGGCGGGGTGGCCGGCGGTGAACATGGCGGTGGCGGCGGCCGGCTGGAGCCTGGCACGCCTGGCCGAGACGCTGGGCTCGTCGGAGCAGGCGCTGCGCCTCATCCTGTCCATCCTCATGGGTAAGACAGGGCGGGGGGGGAAACAGGGCTGACGCCCCGGGCGGGGCTCCGCGCTCGCCGTGGGCACGGGCGACCCCGCCACTCAACCACTGTGCCACGCTGCGCGGCGGCCGGGGCCGGACATCGCCCCGCCGGCGCGGAGCCGCACCTGTGCTCGCGTCGCCGCACCAGGCCACGTGTGCGCGGCGAGCCGGCGGGCGAGCCCCCGCCGCTACCGGCACCGCCCGCCCGGGGAACGCGGGACGTGCCCCGCAGCAGCCGCCCGGGATGAGCCCCCAGCCGTCCCGGCGGAGAGGGGACTCCGCCCGGTTTCTCCGCGGGAAGTCGGGGCGCGGTTCTGTCAGACCGCCTGTAGGAGTGGGGCAGGGAGGAGCGCGGGGTGCCAGCGGAAGACCCCTCTTGGGGCCCGTATCCCGGGCACAGGAACTTTGTTAGCGATTGTCTCGCTGGCTCTGTGAGAGTGCCCCGAGGCCCCGTGTACATCCCGCACCCCGCGAGCGTGTGTCCGCTCGGGAATCCCCGCAGCCTCTCCCAGGTGTTGCCCTGTCCGAGTGCAGGGCGATCGCGGCCCAGAGATATCGCTGGTGTCTGCAGCAGTGATGGCACTGAGGGAGTGGCGTGTCATCACGGGCACTGCCAGGTAGGGTGAGCAGAGCCTGCCAGCGCAGTGGCCGGGAGAACTGGGATGATGTCCTGCGCTCCACCTGCGACGCGAAGCATGTTGCAAAACACACACTGCCTGCGCTTATGTAAACATGAGATACTTAAGTCCCGTGTGAAATGGGTAAGGCAGGGCTAGCGTTATGATGTGAGCTAGCCATTGAGGGGGAGGTTATGACTCCCAAAACATTAATTCAAGTGTATGTATACACGCTATCTGCGTACATCTCTGCAGATGCTCAGTGAAACTTCAGGTTGTGAAAGCATTTGGGGGTGTAGTCATCTATAGCAGAAAGGAAATACAAGCTTTCCGCTGAACCTGAAAATATGTTTGAAGTGATGCAGCTGCTTCTGTGTGATCTGTCAAAATAAAGTTGCTTTGGCTAACTAGAAGTATAATTTTTAAGAAAAGATGCAAGCAAGAAAAACTGTGTCACTTTGTAACTGTGGTCTGCACCAGACTTATTTCTGCCTGATTTAGTTTATGATGTGCAAGATCAAGCTGAACCAAAACATTCCTCACATTAAGGGTAGATATAGGAGGCTGAACTGATTATCATTTTGAACTCCACATAGAAGTTAGTTAAACCAAACTTCTTCTAGAAGAAAAAAAATTGATTAATAGGTAACATATACAAGACATGTGCACAAGTCAGCATGAGTTAGTCTAGCAGCTCTCCACAGCTGAACAGAGAAAGTCCTGCTTTCCTTTCTCCCGCGTCTGTCTCTGATACTTTAATTGCAATCTGATTGAATTTGCTTGCTTGGCAGAAACCTAAACCAGAAAAAGCAGATAGTTCACTACGAGGTTAGTCAACTGAATTAACCAAGGGACCAGTCTAACAGGTGCTTATGCAGAAAAGGTCCTAGAAAGCTTGTGTGGAGGCAGATAGCTACAGTAGAGAGATACCTCTGCAGAATATTCCCACCTGGATCTTACTCTCTGAGTTCCTTCTTGCTTCTTACTAATAATAAGCTAGAACACTACATTGGAAGGCTGTTTCTTGCTCGGTGTCTTATGGGTGAGCAAAACCAGTTCTTTGAAATGAACAGCAGATAGTTCTTCTCCTAAAAAGATAAGAAGAGCTGCCTGCTGCAGTCGGTAGATTGAGGAAGCATGAGATCTGTGTGTGTTGTTACAAATGTTCCACGTACAGCATTGACACTAAGCCGCTGAGACAGCACAGTGCTGTTCCTGAGGTAGGCTACTATCTATTTTGCATGGTCCCAGTGGATTTTTGTAATTTGTAATAAAGTCTGGAGATCAGGGACTAGGAAACCATTCACATCTCTCCCCTGCATACTAAAATGTATTTACTAAACCAGGAGGCTAGACCTGCCTTTCCGTGTCCTTTCTCCCTAGCTCAGTATCTCTTAATTACATGCAATGGAAGGCATAACTTCAGACAGAAGGCTTCAGGGCATGCAAAATAGTCTTGCCTGTAGTTTGGCACTCTTGCAGGTCGTGTAGGTTGAACCACTCAGGCAGAGGGGATTGACTTCAGCTTTCCTGCTTAATGGATGGGTGGTAAAGCATTATACCATTACATTAAAAGGACAGGCCAAACAGTACTCCAGAGCAACATGAGAGGAGAGTAAGAAGAGTTCCTTAGCCCAGCACAAAGAAATGTTCATTTAATTGCAGCTTAGTTTACAATCCATTTAATGTGATGGAAAGCCTTAAGCTCATTGGTAGTGCAGCTAGCACTGATGACCACTTCATAGGATGGCATGGGGTGTAAATGAAAGGCATTTCTGAGAGCTGGAAGTGGCGTTAGGACAGACAAAGTATGGCTTTTCCTTCACTTTCTCCATTTCAGGTGTTTGCACAGATTCAGGAAGAAAACTAATTTTTTGGCTGCAGCTAATACTGCTGAATTATTTCAGAACAAGACCATAAGGACAAAGCTTGGTTCCAAAGATGTTCAAAGATCTCTGTTCCAAAGATGGACTGAAAAGTTGTTTCTTTTTCTTGCTCTGTGATGCAGTTTCCCATCTACACTGTGCAGTTTTACTGTGACAACAGTTTCTAGGGTTTCACTGTTCAGAAGATCACCAAAACTGGTAAAAATAGTTTTCTGAGAAAGAGGAAGAATCACAAGGGACTTTGCAACTTCTTACATTAATTTTTGGAGAAAGCTGAATTATTGTTGAAAAAAAGTCTGAATGGACTCTCTTGATTCAGAATAAGTATGTTTACTAAGTCATGATCTGAAATAAAGAGATTGTATAAAACTGTTAACATTCTGTCACGACTGAAAAAAATTAAATAAAGGGGAGAAGGAGAGAATGAGAAAGGAGGAAGGAAGAGCATCCAAGAACTAAAATTGGAGTAGTCCTAAAGGGCACCACAATGTTTTAGTGAACAAGTAATGGCACATTGCTGAGCAAATTATGGGGGTTTTAGTCACAGCTAAATCAGAGACACATTTATATATGCTGCAATTTTGAAGCAAAGAATACAACTAGAATAGAGTCCTTTACTCAGATTGTACAAGATTAAAAACTTACTGCAGACTTCCCATATGTAAAAATTTGCGTAAACAGCCTTTGAAGAAATTAGTCTGCAATTTGGCTGCTTTATCAACAGCAGTAAGACCTGAAGCGTAGTTCTGGACCCTGCCAATAAAAAAAGTGTGATGTGTCAGTACACTAATGTCTGTCAATGATATGAAAGCGTCTTTGAGAGATGTACTCTGCCTTGCATTCTTCAGCAGGTCCAGGGCCCACTGTTCCCACAGGAGAAACTCTGTCTTTTTGTCAGCATCAAAGACCCCAGTGGTCTCAGCTCTGTCCCTACAGAGTTACTTTCCAGTTTCTGGAATAAGAGGTCTGAACCAGTGCTGTCCTAGCACCTTGGAGGAAAAAGGAAAAAGGAGCCCTTTAATAGTGTGAAGGAGAGAATGGGGTTTCTGTGCTGCTGCTCCTGTCCTCACATGAGAGGGGACAGATTTCTTTCCTGCTGTCACCACTCAAAGCATAAGCCAGGATGCAGGGGGCCCTGTGGCACTTTGTATTTAAGACTTTATGTTGATCTCATTTCTTGCATGGCTGTATGATCCCAAAGAATTACAGCTATTTATCTGATCATAATATTACACAGTGGCTTGCAAGCTACCTGGCATGTCCTGCTGCACAATGTGGAGGGGGGCCAACATGCTGTTTACACCCCTGAGCCAGAACTGACCCTGCTGATTTGCCCAGACATGCCAGGAAAAGCACTGGGGAAGTGTTCCCTCATCCATACACATATCAGGGACCTGCAGAAATTAACACATTCCTACTCAATAGGTGCCAGAAACCTATTGCTTTGCTTGCCAGTTGTCTGCTACTCTTCTACCTCTCATCATTATTTTTACGTCCTCTGCTTCTTCCTGCTCTCTGCATCCTGAAGATTTTTAAGCTAAGTGAAATTCTCACTGTGGTCACCCAGAGCTGTTGACTTATCCCAAACCGAGTCCCCAGCTAGTCGGACAGGCAAGAACCTTACTGCAGGGAAGGCAAACAACTGGTTTTGATGGGTAAGAGATGGGAGAACCTGTAAGAGGCAGCACTCCCCTGTCACAGGGTCTAAAACCAGCCCTGTCACAGAGCACTCATGTGCTGCCTTGTTTAAACTCCTAACTTCAAATACATCTTGTTCAGGGAGGTGTGTAATGCTACACACTGCCCATGTCTACATTAGCAAAGTGGTACAGTAGGAGGAGATCTGTAGAGCAGACTTGTCTGTGGGTTTTGAGCATTTACTTTCCATTTGCTTCAGTCTGGTCATACGGACTAAGCACCCGCTGGAGTGTGTTTTCAGTTTAGTTTCATCTAAAGAGAGCCCTGTTCACATGCTTTGAGACAATTCTTCTACGCAAACTAAAGCATCGTAAGTGGACTTTGAAAGTGCAGTCCTGAGTTGAATTAAAATACTCATGTTTATGCACCCAGTGTTAAACAAGGTGTGGCACTTTTGCAGTATTAGAGACAGAAGAAGGGAATACCTTTGAAGTCAAAATATTAGGTAAGGCTGGTATTTTACCACTGTTTTTTCCAGTTGTCCCCTTCCTTTTAGTTTTAGCATTTTTACAAGAAAATAAAGGCAATTGACCTGCTGGATGTTAACTAAGGAGGAGTTAACTGATCAGCAAAGGAGAAGGGGAAAAATAGTCAGATCTACTCTCTTGAAGATGAAATAGAGCTAATGCATATAAAAGGGGAAATAAAGAGAGCAGAGATGAAAAGAATGTTTCTAGTATTCTTATTTGTAGCTTTATATCTGGAAAAAGACAGGCATCTTAATCACCCACTCAAGAAGATGGCACTATTTTTGCTTGGTATTAGTAGAACTTTTATACTGCCTAATCCACCTTCTCGATCATTTACTTCTTTTGCTCAGTTAGATTCTTGTATCTGTGGACAACTTGAGCGATGTGCAGTGGCCCATTACTCTCCCAGATAGCTGTGGCCAAAAAGCTGACTTTGTCCTTTCTTTTCAGCACAGGGGTTCTCTTAAGCAGAGATCATCCTCTTGTTGCTGTGAAGTTTGAAAAAAAAAAAAAAAAGGAGGGATTTATCATTAGCAGCAATCGTGTCTAATTTGCCCCTTTTATATCAATTGCTTATTTCCTTCTATAAAAAGTCTGTCTAGAAGCAAAATCCAACTCTCTGTGTGCAGACTGTTTTCCAACTCCATGGTGGGTAGAGAAGAAGAATTACTTGGGATCAGGGGTTCCCTTCTGTTTTCTCCAGGAGTATTACAGCCTACTCTGCCTGAGGGAGTTGTGAAAGAGGAGGTTGGCAGAGTGGGAGCTGCTGTGCAGGATCTCTTGGCAGCAAGGACCAGGGACTCTTGTCCTGTTGCACTGAATGGCAGAAGCAAAGCAGCACAGCGTCCTGCTGCTGGCATATCCAAAGGTGACAGCCAACTCCAAAATAACTCCAAAAACTGCTGTGCTTCAGGAACACAGTAGTGGGGCAGGAGTACTGCTGTTGTTATCAGTAGAAGTTGCTTGTTATTTAATAGAGAGTTTATGAGTGTTCAGAAGGGCACAGGCCACAGCAGAATGACCATTGACATTCAGTATCCACTGCCATTTGGGGGTTAAAGTTTATATCTGCAGCGTGGAACTGGCCCAGTTGTAAAACTGAGAAAATTATCTCATGCAGCAGAACTGTAGGTAAGTTGCAGTCCAGAGTACTAATAAGTTACTCTGGATATCAGAAGAATTTGTGCTGATGTTGTGACTTTTGAACTGGAACAGTACCCATGTAGTGCAAGACCAGGATTTGTTTGTGGCTTTATAAAAACATATATGCTGTGCATATTAGTAGCTCTCTGTTTGCCAGGGTTCTTTTCCCTTCAGAGCATCATTAGCCAAACCATGATGTGATCTGCTGTGTTGAGCTAAAAAGGAGTATACCTGACAAGTGAGACAGCTCTCTCAAAGAGTAGGAACTCTAGATGGGCATGGGAGAAAAGAGATAAAATTTCTGGCTTTTAGAAATTTGCAGTACATTATAGTATTCAGTCATACTTTAATTCTGTCTACAGAGAAATCTAGAGAAAAAAATTCTCATGAAAATGGACTTTTTTGCAAGATATTACTGATTTTTGAGAGAGTGGGACAGCCTTGAAAATGTAGTTTTAAGACCATCCATGTCAACAAACAGCAAGAAATTGTGCTTTGCCTGTAATTGTAATCTGATTTTTCTCCCCTTGTTCAAAAGGGGGAAACGTTTTCCACAGTAAACTTTTGATCTAATCTGATAGTAACACTTTACATTTTTTTACCACTTTCCATTTCTCAAAGCCAATTGTTCCTGTGTTTATTAAACTTCAGCAGGAAAATTGGCACATGAACAAAGTATCCCCGCCTGCATGTTCCTGAGTAAAAGGCTGGTAGAAAACACAACTTTCTTTTTTTTTTTTTGATTATGTGAATTGCTCTAATTCTTTTATCTACTCCTGTGTCCCTAGAGAGCCCATATGGTGAACTCCCTTTGCCAATGCCCTCTTTCCCCGTCAGCTGGTGTTCAGGGCAGCAATGGGGGAAATGGGACAGAAGGCCATGTTAGTGAACAAAAAGAATGCTGTGTAAAAATCATAGGGGACCACGCAGGGAGAGGATGGTTTGGGTAAGACATTTTGTAGGGGAGCTTGGAGCCGCTGTTGTGGAAGGGAAGAGCAGGCTGGGTGTGCAGGAGGGAGGTTGCCAGGCTCTGCGAGTGAAGGGCCGTGGTATGTGGGGCTGGCTGGCTGCTCAGCCTGAGAAAGCAGCCTGCGGTGTGGGACACAAAAGGAGGAAGGAACAGCAACAAGGAGGCAGGGAAGACCGAAAGAGGGGTGGCAAGAGGCTGAGGAAATGGAGAGTAGCAGTTCGGTTTCAAGAAGCAGCAGGTACACATCTGGACTCAGTAGAGCATGCTGCCATCTGGGACCTAGAAGGGAGTCCCAAACCCTGGGGCTCCCTCCGAAGGGATTTTTGGGGACGGAGAGGACCTTAAAATGGCTCCACTGACAGACTGCCAGACATATATTTTACATAGCATGACAGAGTTTCTCATTTCCTCTCACAGCAGTGACTAGATTTGGCCTCGCTTATTGGAAACCTTCCATCCATCATACACTTCTCGGCAGAATGTGCATTTCGTCACCTTTTATTACTGCTCCATATAAAACATGACTATCTCCTGCTCCTAGTACTCCATTAGAGGAAGTATAAGAGATCTATCCACTGCTACAGATTTCAGCTAGGATAATAAGTAGCATGGATGCCAGTATTGTGGTACGTGATGAATTTCCTTTTTCTTTTGTTTATTTTTAAGCAGGACAAAAGAACACAATCTTGCAAAGCAAAGCAATACAATGCCAGAATTAAGGTGGCTTCTGGTATCCCAATTCAGCTCCTTGTGCATGTGCTTTTAGAAACACTAATTGCGTGAATGGGCTTCATGTACCCATGAGATGGGCAACTCTTCCTGTGTCACTGTGTATTAAAACATAACATATTTATTGCCTAATGAGTGGCAATGTTTATTGCATGCTATGTGAACTCACCTAGACAACAGAATTTAGTTGACTCATGGTGTTCTGTGTGACACTTCTCACCGTACTACCAGAGTGTTTTACAAATGTTTGCTTCTCACTTGAGCCTCACATGAATAATCTGGAGGCATTCTTAATTTAGGCTAGGAGTTAATACACAGAAAATGCAAGGAAAAAACTCCTTCCACTTATCTTAGCTGCTCCATATGATATGCTTCTGACTGATTTTTTCTTTCCAAAAATACTACATGCATAGTACCAGTGGATTTTAGTTACAGATGTGTGCTCAATAGTTCACAAATCAGATGCAAATCTGAAGTTGCAGAGTTAGAAAAGCAAGAGTATCTATCTTACTGGAGGTCACTTGAGGAATTCCAAAATTAAAGCTGAAAGAACTCATTGAGGTGGGAGCGGGATTGAATTTTTCAGCACATTGTAATGGTATTAACCATAAAGTTCCTCCCTCCCCCCTTTTTTTTTTAATCTAGCTTCTTGCTATGTTCAATGTTTTTGTTGCAGAATTTGGAAATAAATCAGAGACTAAAGTCTGATTCATGTATTTAAGCATTATTCATCTGTATTGAATGAGGCCAGAAACTGTAATCCTGTAATTTCTTGCACTTCAATGTCAATTTTGATATGATTGTGTTCCTGTTATTTTCTTCTATACAGAGTAATTTATCTGGCATCTGTCTCCCAAGATGGAAATACTGTGTCGGGAATTAACACCATGATCTTTGTTGATAATGTATCCATGTAAAGTACATGTTCCTAGTAACATGTTCAAGAAAGCTGTAGTTTGGATCATTACCAATACTTGTCTAAACTTATTAACTCTTCCTTTGGGTTTTTTTTCCTTTCTTCTCTACTCAGGATATCCTTTTGCCTTGTTCCAGCGCTATTTCCTCTTCCAGAAGGAGGCCTACCTCATTCATCTCTACAATGTGTTCACAGGACTCTCAATTGCTTACTTCAATTTTGGTAAGATGGGTTTGGGAAAAGAGAGCTGCCTGGCCCAGGGCGAGCTGCAGTTTAGGAGAACCTGTAAATGTAATTTCTACTTCTTATCTCTCTCTCTCTCTTTTCCTGTCCCACAGGGATGCAGTTTTTTCATTCCCTGATATGTGTCCTAATCCAGTTCCTCATACTGAGACTAATGGGTCGCACAATCACTGCCGTCTTCACCACGTTCTTCTTTCAGATGGTAAAACTCCCTTTCTTACTCCATCGGTTTGTAGAAGAGAGCCCTCTGTTCAGTTTTGCACTTCCTAGTAGCAACTGTGGGTGGAAAAGTGGAGGCAGATCAAAACCAGCTGGAGGAATTAGTTTGAATAACCCAAACAATGGTTTCTTTCAGACATACCTTATGGCTGGATACTACTTCACAGCCACAGAACATTATGACATCAAGTGGACAATGCCACATTGTGTCTTGACACTTAAGTTAATTGGTGAGTGACACCTCTCTTCTGTCTCTTGCACTCTGCAAGCCGTGCTTCAGGGAAGAGAGGACTTGCTTATTCAGTCCATCCCAGGGATTCAAATAACTGTTTCTCACCTCTAGGTCTGGCCATCGATTACTATGATGGAGGAAAAGATCTGGTGAGTAAGACCATTTCTCCATCATTCCATTCTGTTCCAGTGAGCTAGAGGTCAGAAAATGAAGTTCAAAGGATGTGAGTTAGCAGGCTGCATTATTTGATAAAAGCCATAGCTGAGAGGGGAGCCTCTTCAGTGTCTGAAGGCACTGAATTCTGGAGTGGAAAGAAACAATTTGGAACAGAGACAGTAGTGATTAGAGATGGACAAAAGTTGTTTCAATTATGTCAGAATATTACTCTGCTCCCTTCCAAATTCCCCACCACCTCTTTCCCCCAAATGTGTTGCGTTAGATTCCCAATCCCTGATGCTCTGTGTCTTGTGGGTAGTGCACTTTGAACTTGCACACCATCAGTACTGGGTCTCAGTTCCCATCTTCCTTTTCTTTGTTTAGTTTTAGCATACCCTTGTGAACAGTTGCCCTTTACCATTTGTTAGGGCCCTCTTTTTAGAGCAGATAAAACAGTGACAGAAGTTGCGCAGTACAGTGTGTGGGAGAGGGCACTGCACTTCCTACAGTCTCTTAATCCTACTTCAAGTGTCTTGATCCCCCACCTTGTGTTTGAGGCATGACCTAGTCTTTAGCATCCATGGAATCACTGCTGACTGCAAGAAAACAAGGTCAAGCTGAAATTTCCCAAGCTGAAGTTTCAAGTATTTAAAGACGATGAATTCTTGCATCAAGAAGTAGGAATTGTAGTATGATAAGGTCTTGAGAGTACATGCAACTGCAGTCAGGGACTGGAATAAGTCAGATACAGTCCTTTTGCTATGCCTACTGTGGTGACAGGGATGATATCAATAGATCCCTTCCATGTTTTGAGCTTATTTGGGAATAGAGATCTGTGCAACTCATCTCAACCATTGGATCTTGTTGCTGTTTAGAGGGAGAGGGGATAGAGAGGGCTTGGGAGAGGAATGGATGAGAAATACAAAGTCTAAGTTCTGTGTACCTGGAGAGCAAGAACTGAGACCAGTAAGGAGGCAGGCTGAGAACATAACATCCAGAGCTAGTATGAATTCCCTGGGATGATGTTAATGCCACTCCCTTTGGTGCAGGAGTTCCTGACCCCTGAGCAGCGGCGATTTGCTGTCCGGGGAGTTCCTACCTTCCTGGAGGTCTCAGGATTCTCCTATTTCTATGGTGCCTTCATGGTTGGGCCTCAATTCTCCATGACAGACTATCAGAAATTGGCAAGGGGTGAGATGACTGACGTCCCAGGCCAGAGACCCAATAGGTAATACAAAGCGACTTGGCTTCTCACCTTCCTGCGATCCTAGAATGCTGAATCCTCCACTGAATCCTCTATGTTCCCTGCAGCAAACTGCCTTCTTGCCTGGACATGGGAGTACTGTGACCAAAAGTGATTTATAAGACAAGGCAGTCTTTCAAAAGTTGCTTGTAACTCTCCACTTAATGTCCCAGCATTGTTCCAGGGCATGAATGTCAACAGTTATTTGACGTCTTTAGTACAGACCCGGTTCCAAACTTTTAATATTTGCATCCCAGCTTCCAAATGGAGGCAGCTGCTGCAGTGGAATGTGGTACCCCCCTATTGCTGTTCCCCCACCTCCTCCACCTCTGTTTTTAAAATTATGGATTTGATGGTCTCTTTCCAAGGCATTTCTTTGACCTTCGTATTTTTCTTTCTCAGTTTTGTGCCTGCTCTCAAGCGCCTGAGTTTGGGTCTTGTATTTCTAGTAACCTATACCTTATCAAGTCTGTACGTCTTTGATGAATACCTCATCTCAGATGAGTATATGGTATGTATTCACTTGGTTGTGTGGGATGTGGGCACAAGAGTGGAATTTGTTAATTTTTAAACTTTTTTTTTTAGCTTTCCCTCAATTTAAAAGTAATTCAGCAACTAGCGATAAGCCTTTCCACAATTGATTTGGCTTTACTGCCAATCTGGTGGATTCCATTTGATGCAGAACAGGAATGTGTTGTGGGGAACCGAACCAAATGAAAACTTTTACAAATAGATAATTAATCTTAGATGCTACTGCTGTTTTGGAAACCTATGTATTTTATGATCTTTTAATCACCCTCCTAATAACAATTACATGCAAAGAACTTCACTAGAGTAACTTGCAAGGCTCATCAGAATCTTTGAGGTGCTTAGAAAACTCCTAACAAATGATTCCTACTTGCAGATTATCAGCATTTCTGTGTCAATGTGAATAAATGAGAGTGTAAATTTCACAATGATTATGCTAATCCCAGAGTCTTCCCAAACTGTAGCTATTTCAGTACAGCTACATATTACCAAAGGAAGGAGAATGATGTGTAAGTTTGCATAAGCCTGGCAGCCTACTCTGTACAGCAGTCTCAAAACATACATCAGATAAAAACAAAAGACAGTGATGAGATCTCATCTACCTTGTCCCGTTACGGCCACTCAACTCTGGTTTTTATTTTTATTCTGTTTTGCTTTTGTCTCTGCAGGAGAAGCCTTTCTGGTTCCGTTGTGGTTACATATTGATCTGGGGCAAAATTATACTCTACAAATACGTAACTTGCTGGCTTGTTACGGTGAGTCTACATGTTGTTCCAGAGGCAAAAGACGAATGAATAAAGGTCACACCCTTGCAGCTACTTAGTATGCTTTTGGACTTAGCACTTAATAGAAGAAATTCAAATATCTGGAGATCAGTACAAGTCAATTCAGCTTGCTCCAAGTTAGCAAAGACTAGATAACTAAAAAGCAGGCAGTTTTTAATCCATTTGTTCCATCGGCAGTGGTGCTCTCCACTCAACACAGTGAGAGTCAGAGCTTTCTCAGCTCTGCCTTTCCAACAAAAAAAGGGCAATATTTTCCTCTTATCTTACTTGTGTATTTTTTGATAGGAAGGTGTCTGCATCCTTGTTGGTCTGGGGTACAATGGGAAGGACCAGAATGGAAAGCCTTTGTGGAATGCCTGTGCCAACATGAAGGTCTGGCTGTATGAGACAACACCTTTGTTCACAGGGACCATTGCTTCTTTCAACATCAACACCAATGCTTGGGTAGCCCGGTGAGCAGGACAAAATTCCCCTTCTATAATGTGTTGGTGACACCTATGTTGACAGAACCAAGATCCTCAGCTGAGCGGGAGCATTAGAGGAAGAATCTGCCAGTTTCTTGCACTTTCTTCCGCATTTTGCTGCTGTGCCATTAGAAACAGGTTATTGGGTTACTGGGTTAGAGAGATCTTTTAATTCACCTGGAGGGGGAGTTTATTAATAAAGGCAAGCAGTTGATGGCAGCAGAGACTAGAACAGAACTACAGCAAGCCCTTGAGCTGCCTGCCTGCTCAGCCAGCCTCAGAACTGCTCTCACAGCTGGTTCCTGCATCATGACTCTTGATGCTCCTTTGCCAAATTCAACTGGGTTTTGGTTCAGCATGTGCTGGGACGCAACTAAATTGTACATAATGAACCTCTTCTCCCCCTTATAGCTGGGATTTCTTTAAGACTGTTCTGATGTGCATTTTTCTCTAAACTTGCTGATTTCTGTCACCACATAGTGTGCAAAGGCATATGGTTCCCTGGGCCCTGCCTCTGACACGAACAGGGAGGGACAGACAATAACCTGGAAGCACTTTGTTTCTTTTCTGATCTAGCTACATCTTCAAGCGTCTGAAGTTCCTGGGTAACAAACTGCTGTCACAGGCACTGGCCCTGTTCTTCCTGGCCATTTGGCATGGGCTGCACTCTGGCTACCTGGTGTGCTTTCAAATGGAGTTGCTGATAGTCATCGTTGAAAGACAGGTATGCTTTGTACGACTTACCAGAATGGGGTGGCCTGCACCAGTCCTTCCCCCTGAGTCTGGAAACTGTGAAGGCTTTACTTGGATTAAATATGAAAAATAGCTGCTTGCTTTGGAATTGATTTTCAAACATGATAGGGTTTTGTTCTTAAAGAGTTCAGTAGGTTGCTGGCTTCTGCGTGGGCAAACCGTAAATATATTGCAGAAGCTGACGGGAAGAAAACTGGAGAACTTGGCATATGAACAGAGGGCAGCTGAAGTACTTGGCAGCTGGAAAAGATTGGAGCACAAGTACATGAACTGAATGCCTCTGCTAATTTCCCAGTACTGAGAGAACAGTATTCCTTACTAAAATTTATTTCCTTAATTAAAACTTTGGCCAGATGAGGTATTTAGCTACTTCTTTACTTACTAAAAATTCATTTTGCACAGCTGGATAGAGAACTTTGGCCCCAAAGCCTGCATATACAGCCACAGGACATCGAACTGATGAGAATTCTGTTTTTTTTCTTTCAAATAGTTCATAAACCTTGTTCGGGACAGTCCTCCCCTAAGCACTTTGGCCTCCGTCACTCTCTTGCGGCCCATCTTCTATGTGCTGCAGCAGACTAATCACTGGATGTTTATGGGTTACTCTCTGGTGCCATTTTGCCTTTTCACCTGGGACAAATGGATGAAGGTATTTAGTAGCTACAAACAGAGGACCCCTGTGGTAACCCTTTTCCCTCCATCCCCTCTCATATGTTCTTGGATCAAAGCTCCTTGCTGATCCTCAATCCTCTCCTTGTCTTTACAGGTGTACAGGTCTGTTTATTTCTTTGGCCACGTGTTGTTCTTCACCTTACTGTTGGTGTTGCCTTACATTCGCAGATTAATTGTGCCACGAAAAGAAAAGCTAAAAAGAGCAGAATAACAGCCAAAAGGTAAGGTTGCGCTGGGTTGACAGAATCCTGTGCTTGGACTAGGAGGTGAAGTGGGGCAGCAGTGTTACAGCCCAAGGCAAAAGACAAACATAAAATCAACCAAAATAAATATAGCACCTCTCTTTTTCAGATTGTACCACCTGTGCATTTGTAGGAGTTGATTTAACACTCCGGAAGCAAAGCATCACCTGCCAAGTTTGCTGTGTTGAAGTATGACTTTTTTCAATGCGAGGAGGGGGAAGGAGAAAGCACAGGGTCAGAGACCTGGAAGGAGGAGATCTGAGTAAGCCTCCTTGAGACCCTCAACCTTCTGTCCGTTGCCTTATCTCTGCCGCCCTGCGGCCGACACTCGTGTCTCTCCGCTGATACCAGATGATTGTACCACACTTACGGCAGGTGCTGCGTTGGATTGGAGCCACCTTCTGACTTTTCTACGTTTGTCATCTAAGATAAAAATTGCTCCTGGTCTTTTTCACATCAGCTTCAGCTCCTTTCCTCTTGGGTGCCTTGGTGTGGGAGTGTGAACTGTCACATGCCACCGAGCAAGGTGATTCTGCGGGACTGAGTGACACCAGGGTGAGCAGGGCACAGCTAAGAATTTCGGTTCCACGACAAATTTGGGCCAAGTCCCTGCTATAAAGGGATCCGGCCTGCCCACGTATAAAGCATGAGAAAGTAAAATTCACAAGCACTTTTAAATCAAAAGATACATTTAATAGGAGGAAAAAGGGTCAGTGGGGCAGTCCGTTTAAAGTCTCAGTGCTCCAGAAGCTACAAGGACAAAGTTGAAGCCTTTTCCTTTCCAAGAGCAGAAAGTTGCACCAGGTCCACATCTAAGTAAGAGAGCCTTTCTGGAACGTGGAGTCACTGTACAGAAGTCCACCATGACAGCAGTAGCAGCAGCATCTCATACTACTCCCCAGACTTCCTCAAAGGCAGTAGTAATTTTAGCACACGTCAGGGCAGCAGAGAGGGGATAGTTGCTGATGGAGACCATCTTTTCTGTATAGTCAACATTGACCTGAGAGAAAAGAGGGATTAAAAAAAAAATAGAAAAAAACCCCATCAAGCTGCAAGTTTTCCTTGAGCCCCATCTATCTCCATTAGTACAAGAAAGAGAAGGAGCTACTGGACAGGGTCTAGTGGAGGGCCACAAAGATGATTAGGGGTCTGGAGCATCTCTATTATGAGGAGAGACTGTGGGAGCTGGGCCTGTTTAGTCTAGAGAAGAGAAGACTCAGAGGGTATCTCATAAATGCATATAAATATCTCAAAGGTGGGTACCAAGGGGATGGTGCCAGACTCTTTTAAGAGGTGCCCAGCGACAGGACAAGGGGTAATGGCCATAAACTAAAACACAGGAAGTTCCACCTCAACATGAGGAAGAATTTCTTTACATTGAGGGTGGCACAGCACTGGAACAGGCTGCCCAGGGAGATTGTGGAGTCTCCCTCTCTGGAGACATTCAAAACCCAACTGAACATGCTCCTGTGTAACCTGCTCTAGGTGACCCTGCCTTGGCAGGCGGGGTTGGTCTAGATGATCTCCAGAGGTCCCTTCCAACCCCAGCAATTCTGTGATTCCATTAATTGGGGAGGCACAGTATTTCTCCAGCAGGACAACTGTTAGCACTCACTAATGCCCTCTCTTGAGAGGGAGAACAGTCCCAAGTGTTGCAGTATTGGGCCTTTTTTGACAAGCCTGTCTGGAGGGAAAATGGGGGGCTGGGCAGGGGGGAAACCAAGCTGAAAAAAGGGGCAGATAAGAGCTCCATACTCAGAACAAGACTGAAATCTATGCTGATAAAGGTCTTTACAACTCCAAATAAGGGATACACACACTTACCGAACCGTGGGCAAAAGCTCCCACTACAATGGCAACTGGCTCCGCTGCAGGAACCAGCTCACGCAGATCTGTCACCTTTGACGCCGCAAAGGAGGTACCAATCTTCATACAGCCCACGGGCAGATGGTCACTGACTGGATTCTTAATCACCTACAGAAAGCAGAAAGTTCACAGGGATATAGAGGTAAGGCCACATAGCTAGGTCCATTGTTTGTTTCAAACAAACAACAAACAGCTGTTGTTAGCTGTTTGCAAGCTGCACTAGGAGCTCACAACTAGTGCAACTGGAACAGTTCATCCTCATTGTCCACAGTAGTTATGATGTAACATATGACAGTGTCATTCAGCAACCAATATTACATACACAATTCAACATTACAGACTGTTCTTACTCAAAAATCAAATCCCCTTGAGGTACACGTCATGTTTCCCTGTTCCTCTGCATTACTCCCCAGTTGCACCCAGGTCCTTGAGCAAAAGCAATCCCATAGATGGGTTTGCCTTTGCTTGAGGCCATGATGACAGCAGAAATGCCGAAGACACAGATAATGGAGGGGTAGGTGAGTCTTGGCTGAGGGGAGCAGTAGACAAGTAGTAGAGCCGCAGGGTGAAGCTCCCTGTGATCAGCACTGCAATTCCTGAATAATCTGACTTCAAAAAGGTCTGTGAGACCTTCTCTGAGTGACTGTAGACAGTGTTGAAAATCCAGGATAAGCTGAGGCAGAGCACTGCTTCTAGGAAAAATATCCTGAACACCACCTTCTCCTGGAGAGGAGCCATGAAGTACACATTGGGCAGCAACATGGTCAGGATCCCCAGGCAGAGGAACAGAACAAATCCCAGCAGGTGTGTCCAGATGTTGCCAGCTTCAGTGTGTATCTGGAAGATGCTCTTGAAGCAGGTGTGGAAGGAGGGCATAGGGGGCCTCTCTCCATGCAGGAGGTAACTTTTAGCCTTGAGCCAGTCAGGCAGCACATTGTATGAGCCACTGCCATTCCCAAACCTTGTGCACAAACTCTTCCATGTTATCCATGGCGTGGTGAGCCTGCAGGGGCAGAGTCAGTACTTGCACCACCTCCTCCTCCTCACGGGCTGCTGGACACGGCAGGTCCTCAGCGCTGGCCATGCCAGCGGGTCCTTAGTCCCCCTTCTCCTCCAGGAACAGGCGCAACTGGAGCTTGCCGAGATGGGTACCAGGGGTCATGAGTTTGGAAAAGTTGAAGTAATCCACTTTAGGCACCTTTGCCTCATCTTGGCTAGCAAGCAGGATGCCGCTGGGATCTAAGACCACTCTACCTTTTTTGGGTAATCTGGATGTAGAAAGTACATTTAAGTCACAGCAGTTCTTCAATATATTGTTCAGTATATTCCTTCCTCACCTGGAAATCTTGCTTCTGTCTCTGATGAGGAGCGCAGCAGCACCTTGTTCTGGCATAATACTTGAGCCAAGTTTGAGAGAGCACTGAGCGAGGAAGGCCAAGCCTGGCTGCTTGTTGTCTATCCTTGCCTGCTGACCCGTTTCCTCAGGGAGATGTGCTGGCTGGGGCAAAGCATTCTCTGCCAAGATGACGACATTATTATCATCACCACCTTCCTTAGGCTGCTGCTTCTCTGGTGTTTGCAGCAACAAAGGTAATTCTCCATCCAAGGAATCCGATATCATAACAAGACCTTCGTCCCTGCAGTTTATCCATGTCAGTACCTAGCCATGGCAGTCAGGTTTTCACAAGGAAACAGATCACTCAGCTCCAAGGACAGCAGTGTTTGGGGTTCCTTTCCTGCAGCAGCTCCCACAGCAGATGCCAGCCCCATGCAATGACGGGGTGGTATGGAATAGTGACTATGCCCACACACCTCTAAGTTCCATCCCCTCTCTGCAAACAGGACACCAACCAAAAAACCTCCCCAAAAATCCCTCCTAAATCGCTGTAGGATGCAGAGCTAGAGTGTCGCAACATTAGCTGTGAACAGTTAAAGAATGCTTACCTTCAGCAGCTTCTGAGGCCCATCAGCTGCTCGAACACTGAGCTTATGCAGCAGCTGAACTGACAAGAGAAAACAAGAGAAGAAAATTACTTAAGCTGACAGTTCTTTTGCTGGAGGAATCCCATGCTCTGCCTGCAGTTCAGAGCTGAGGTACACAAGAAGTCTACCTTTAGACTTCCCAGCACTGCCTGAAGCAGTCTTAAGAAGTACTGAGCAGCAAGTTATTTTGCTGGTAGCACAGTCTCCTGCAGGCACTCAGCACTTCGCTAAGGAACACACAGTTGGAGTATGCACCCTGGAACATCACAGAGGAATGGTTTTATTTCTCTGCTTTTTTTCTGAGTTTCATGTTTTAAGGTTGGTGCCACTTTTTGACTTTTCCCAAAGTTCTTCCTCTCCTAGCCAGCTTCCTGCATTATTCTGTAGCTGGTATAAATTTTGAATCACTTACCCATAAGACCGCAGAACCGATCAAAAGTTCTTGGGATTCTGGTTTGGGGATTGACTTCAATTAGAACGTTCTTCTGGGTATGGATATAAACCTGCAGGAGACCAGCCCGATTCAGGGGGCTGTCCATGAGCATCAGGAGACTCTGAAAGTGAAAAACACATGGAAGTGGAAACAGAAAGGCACAAGAAAGGATTCTTGGGTAAATTGAGGGTTAGCTCCCATGAGTGCAGAAGGGACAGATGTTAAGGCTGAAAGTTCATCTGACTACTGGAGTTCTACTGTAATGCTAAGAAAACAAGCCCAGACCCAAACGGTGACTAAACCCAAAAGCCACAAACAAGCACGACACAAGAGGCCAAACTCGCCCCCTGGGTTCCAAGGGCACAAGTGTCACTGAAAACCAGGAAATAAACCCTCCAACCCATTTACTAGGTTAGAAAGCAGACATTATTCAGTGCTGAGGCACATGGGGCACTCCTCCACCCAACATGTGTGCCAGTTATCAAAACTTTTAACTATTTATACATTTTAGCAAACAACGGAATTAGTGTTCATTGGCTACAAGTTACATAGTTCTCTTATTACGCGGTATTCTAGTTTCTATTGGTTAATTATTCTCCCACTTCTCATGCCAATTAGTCCCCATACTCAGTTTCTGTCTTCTGTTGGGTCAGTGGTCTCTAGGTCGGTGGTCGCAGATCTCCATGGCAGAATTACCTTCTAGTCACTCAGAGCTGATTTCAACAAAACTATTGAGCTGGTTTTATTAGTTTCTTCCTTATCTTGCGAGTCCTGCCAAATGCCCTTGTCGCCAGTAAATTCTGCCCATTATCAGTGGTACATCCTTCTCCCCGAGCTATATTAACTTCCCCCACCAGGTCCGAGATCACTGAAGCACGTCAAGCCCTAAAATTTGTTTTCCTAACACATGGACATCACTTAGAGCTTACTTATTAAATGCTATCTGTTTCACGGATTAAATCTCTCTGCTTGCTGATTAAGTCAACGTTTTTCCCCGCTGCTGCACAGACTCCTTTTTAAAAAAATACAGCCTGTTCGGCAGCACAAGCAGGCCCGCAGCCCCGAGGAGCGATGTCCCCAGGCCGCCTGCAGGGCTGCCCCGACGGCACAGACGCTGCCGCGCTCAGCGAGTACCTGGTGGGTGATGTCGGGCCGCACCTCCCCGGGGTCCCGGCCGATACGCAGCAGCAGCGCCTTGTGCTTGTCGCAGTTGAGCAGCTCGAACGTCTTCCCCACCTACGGCCAAAGCACGGACAAGTTGGGCAGCGAGGGACGAGGGCGCCCGTGGCTCGGCCGCACCCCCTCGCCGCCCGCACCTTCACAGTCTCCAGACTCGCCCCCTCCAGCACCACCAGGAGCCGCCGCTGCCCGCGGGGCCGCTTCGCTTCCAGCGGGAGCCCTTCATCCTTCTCACCCCCCTGAGCGTCCCCACGTGGCCGCTTGGGCGCCGCCATTTTGCCACTCCGCCCCGCCGGCCCCGCCCTGGCCCCGCCCCGTCCGCCGCGGCCACCCAAGATGGCGCCCGGGGAGCACCCTCTATCTGGCTCCGGCCGGACCCGCTTCCGGAGCGCTCGCCCGCCGTGCCGGAAGGCGGGCGCCGGGGGCGGGAGGGGGCGGTGGCGGCGCTCCCGGCGCCGCGGTTTCTCGCCGGAACGCGGCGGCGGTGGCTCCTTCCGGTGTCCTTCCCGGCGGGGGCGGCGGCGGCGCGGCCATGGCGCAGAACCTGAAGGACCTGGCGGGGCGGCTGCCGGCCGGGCCCCGCGGCGTCGGCACCGCGCTGAAGCTGCTGCTGGGCGCCGGCGCCCTGGCCTACGGCGTGCGCGAGTCCGTGTTCATCGGTGAGTGCCCACCCCGCCCCCCTGTGCCCCCCGCGCCCGTCGCCCGCGCTGACCGAGCCCCCGCTCTCTCCTCGCAGTGGAGGGCGGCCAGCGCGCCATCTTCTTCAACCGCATCGGCGGCGTGCAGCAGGACACCATCCTGGCCGAGGGGCTGCACTTCAGGTAGGGCACGGCCCCCCGCTCCCTCCCTGGCCCCGCGGGTGCCCGCGCCCATAACGCCTCTCCGCCTCCCGCAGGATCCCCTGGTTCCAGTATCCCATCATCTACGACATCCGAGCGCGCCCGCGAAAAATCTCCTCCCCCACCGGCTCCAAAGGTGAGAGAGAGAGGCCACGAGGCTGGAGGGAGGGAGGGGACGGGAGTCCTGCCGCAGCGCATGTCCCCTTCATGGAATCAAGCGATGATAGAGGGTTGGAATGGATCTGAAAGTCCTGTCTAGTTCCTGCCCGTGGCAGGGGCACCTTCCACTAGACCAGTTTGCTCAAAGGCCTTATCCATCCTGGCTTTGAACACTGGTAGGGATGGGGCACCTACGATCTCCCTGGGCAACCTGTGCCAGTGTCTCACCAACCTCCCATAAAGAATTCCTTCCTAACGTCCAGCCTAAATTCCTCCTTTTTCAATTCCTACCCATTAGTCCTTGTCCTATCACTACAGTCCCTAATGAAAGGCTGCTGTCTGGTTTCCCTGTAGGCCCCTCACCTTTCCTCTTCTCCTCTCTCTCAGACCTGCAGATGGTGAACATCTCCCTGCGGGTGCTGACGCGCCCCAACGCGGCTGAGCTGCCCAGCATGTACCAGCGCCTGGGGCTGGACTATGAGGAGCGGGTCCTGCCCTCCATCGTCAATGAGGTGCTCAAGAGCGTTGTGGCCAAGTTCAACGCCTCCCAGCTCATCACACAGAGAGCACAGGTGAGCCCTGCCTGGGGCAGGCTTGCACTCAGGTCACAAAGAAACTGCTGAACTGTGGATGTGGGGAGTGTTGTAACAGGTAAAGGAGAAATGTCTTGGGCTAGTGGGTGATGCATCCAAGTGGAAAGAGCATGGTGCTGTGCCCTGCTTGCAGCTTGATTCCAATGCAAATACTAAGGTTGTATCATTGGCTTCTGAAGAAGATTGGACCTATTGGTACATGAGGACAAAACTGTACCGCAGTGGGAGAGGTGGGGGAGGGAGAGCTGATTTACATCACAGTTCACAGTAGAACTGGCTTTGAAAAAAAATTACCTGGCTCTTTATGGGTCTCAGAATGTCTGTCAGAGCAAGTTAAACAGTTTTGAAGGGTCTGAAAAATGAAGGGGAGGAGCAGTTAAAGCACTAACCTGTCAGTGATGGATGCTACAGAAGGGTAGCAAGTACTTCTGTGTAGAATCCCAGAATGTGCCAGGTTGGAAGGGACCACAGTGATTCATCTGGTCCAACCTCCCTGCCCAAGCAGGGTCATCTTGCTTCATCCATGGCACAGGATTGTGTCTAGGTGGTTCTGGAATATCTCCAGTGAGGGAGACTCCACAGCCTCTCTGGGCAACCTGTTCCAGTGTGTGGTCACCTTCACAGTAAAGAAGTTCTTCTTCATGTTCAGGTGGAACTTCCTGTGCATCACTTTTTGCCCATTGCTCTTGTGCTATTGATTGGCACCACCAAGAAGAGCCTGGATCCATCCTCTTGTAACCCCCCCTGCACACACTGATTAGAAAAAGATTAGAGGGTCATCTGGAGGGAGGGGTGTTGCTAAATAATAGAAATATTTAGCTTAAAAATGCCTGTGTCTGAAAGTTTGTGTTGTGGTAATTTGATTGCCAGGGATTCTGAGAGTGCTCATCACCTATGGCAGCTGAGAGAGAGAGGAGGTGCTGCTTTTCTTTTCAAAGGCTGTACAGGAGATCCTGCAGGATCAGTAGACTGCTAAAAAGGAAAAGTTGTCAGCTGAAGTACAAAGCATCTCTTAGGTAGTTTCTGATCCATGACAAAAGAAGCGAAGATAGGAACTAAGTGTCCAGGTTTTGTTATGAGAACTGACCCATAGCAGGGACTTCAGGGTTTTGTGCTCCTCCACATGGTGTGCACTGGGGGGATTTGTTCATCCTCATGTGTGGAAAGAATGAGTGGAAATTATGTGACAGCAAAGAGTATCTGTGAGGAGTTCAGGTTTATTGGAAGCAAAGGCTGTTAAGCATCTGTGATCTTAGAGAAGAATAATTCTATGATCTCTGAAACTTTTGAACAAACTGAATTGGATTTGCCTTCTTTGAACGTACCCTTACTACTGTTTGTTACTGTGAAATGATGTGTATTGCAGGGGTTGATAATCAGGAGAAAATTAAGTATCTTTATGCAGTTAGGCACTCGCAGTTCACACAGTGAAGGTTTGTGTCATTATTTTCGAGTTCTGCTCAGAAACAGCTGCAGCAAAAGTAAAAGCAAATGCTAGACCTGCCAAGCATGTGATACTGTAGCAATAGTTTCTGTTTAAGTCAATATTTAGTGGAGGACTTGTCAGCCTGCCTGAAAAAGGTGCTGGCAAGTTAAATGTGTAATAAATCAAAATATCTTGCAGCAACACCCATCCAAAGTGGCTAAAAAGAGTGGAGTAGCCACAATAGAGAAGTAACAAATTGTGTGGTCACTTTTTTTCCCTGTTGGAATACAATTACGAGAAGACAGCCTGCAAACAGCGGCAGGTTCAAGGTGGAGAAGGAAATGCTTATTGCCAAAATGTGTGGGAACTGTGGAACTAGATGTGGTAGGATGTGAAAGCCAAAGATGCTTTCAAGGTTTTTTTATTTCTGCAATGTAAATTGCATAGTAGTGACTATAAATAAGCTGTAATGTAGTTTTGAAAATGTGATGTGTAGCTATGGATACGCAGTTTTATTCAGAGGCAATATTGATGTTTATGTTTTGGAGCTGGGCTTAGGCAATGTCTCCCCCCACACTGTGAAGAGCAGTTGTCCTTCACTTCTGGAGTGCACAGGAACACCCTGTGCTTGGTACTAGTCTTCTTGCTGTATTTGTGTTTCAGGTGTCCCTGCTCATTAGGCGAGAACTGACAGAGAGAGCCAAGGATTTCAGCCTCATCCTGGATGATGTGGCTATCACAGAGCTTAGTTTCAGTCGTGAATACACAGCAGCTGTGGAGGCTAAGCAAGTGGGTGAGTTCCATTTGTGCCTGAAAAGGGTGGATTGCCTTTTCCCTTTCACTGAATTATTAAAAAAGGAGGTGGAATTTGGGCTACTGTGTTGCTGCTTTTGTGTCAGTACAGGTACAGAGTTACAAATCCCAGCCTCCTTAGTAATGGAGCTGAACAGGTTTACTTTATAAGTATTATCAGAAAGCTTTGGGCCATAGCTGATAGGATAGACTGTCGGAGGGACTGAGTTCCCAAGGCTAGGGTTCCTCTTCAGACCGGGAATATGTTTCTCCCTGTGGGGATTACATGTGGAGGGTCTGGATGCTGTGGATTTTACTTAAGGTAAGTTGCACTCAAATACGTTTCGTACTTGTGGATATGGTCCCAGAATGCCGTAGGTTCTTTCGGAAGCAGAGCCCCTGGGCCTCCACTCTCAGGTTCTGATGGCTCAGAAGACATGATGTGGTTCCAATGCGTGTGTCCCTTCTCCCTGCAGCCCAGCAGGAGGCACAGCGCGCCCAGTTCCTGGTGGAGAAGGCCAAGCAGGAGCAGAAGCAGAAGATAGTTCAGGCTGAGGGGGAAGCGACAGCTGCCAAGATGATATCCTGCTTCGGGAGATTTTGTGGGATGTGGCTTTTGAGCTTGACAGTCCTGAGAATCCATCACACTGAGCTCACGCTCAGGAGACTGTGATCGGATGAAAGCTTCAAGTAGGTCACTGTTATTTTTTGCCCCACTTCTCCGCTTGGCTGGAGTGAGGTTCACCTGAGGTTGCAGGTCAGAGCAGAGAAGGTCATGAGCCTTCACTCCCTGCTATAAGGTTTAATTTTTATTGGCTGTGTTGGACCATAATCCATAATGTTCTTGATTTGGGGAAGGAAAAACATGCCTGCCCAAAGGCCCATGTTATTGGGATAGAGATTTCTTTTTAGCCCTCAGGATGTTTTTTAATACGGCTTAGGAAGAATTCCTGGAGGGCAGGCAGCTTCTGTTTGCAGGTTTTCCTTAACTTTGTTCCTCTGTACCTTGGGGAAGCTCTCAGCAGGAATCCAGGCTACATCAAGCTACGTAAGATCCGAGCTGCTCAAAACATCTCAAAAACGGTGAGCACTGGTGCACAAAATTCCCTTTGTCCTTTGCTGTCCTTGTGCTGTCCCCCCAGCCCAGTGGCCACGTGATGAATTTAAGGCGAATGTGATTTGTCCTGTCCTGGTCTTTGTTCCTGCCCAGCTGGTTTTGCTCAGATAGAGCTTAAGATGATCTGCAATTAGATGTGAGGCTAAGAGTTCATGCTCTTCATATGATAAAGCCAGATCCACATCAGATTCCATCACCCACACTCAGCTGCAGCCACCAAAAGCTCCTGGTTCCCTGCAGGCTGAGAAGGGGGGACAGATAAATGTGGGATCAAAGGTCTTTGTGACAGAGACAGAATGAGCACTTCTTCTGGAAAGTCTGATGGCTTCTGGGATGGAAGTCAGGAAGTTACAGAGTTGTTTTGGGGAATTGCATCGATTGAACCAAGATTTTAAGTGAATAAAACAGGAGTGCTGTATCTGGAGGGGGAGATAGGTTCCTAGTGCTATTCCCCCATGTGCATTTATAGTCCCTTATGCCGTCTCCGTAATGGATTTCTCTTTCAGATTGCTGCCTCACAAAACCGTGTGTATCTCACAGCAGATAACTTGGTACTGAACCTGCAGGATGAGGGCTTCACCAGGTAAAGGGGCTGGATGGCTGGATTTGTCTGCACCCTACCTGGGAAGCTGGTCCCCTCTCTGGAGCTCCCTCAGGATCTTTCCTCTGAGAGGAGCCTGATGCCAGAGAACACAGCCAAGTAGGGAGCAGTCATTCTTACTGTGGAAATGGAGATTTTTGTTAAATCTAATCAACTTATTCTTGTTTTTCTTTTTCCCCACCTTCCACCCCTTTACTGCATCTGCTGACACAGAGGAAGGTAAGGCTCTATATATTTTGGTAATTTTGTTAGTACTTGGAACAAGGATGTTGCTGTTTTGCCTGGTGCCTGGGATATTTCTGGCTTGGGCTTTTTTGGCCCCAGGAGGTTTATTCCATCTCTACCTCATTTCGCATTTGTGATGTGAAGCTTGAAGCTTTCCTTGCAGGGGCCACACAAACATCTACATCAAGTAGGAGATACTCAGTAATTGGAGCTCCATGTGTGTCCCATAAGGAACCTTGCATAGCAAAGGCAGGAGTGAGGAGTGTTCTCTGATCTATCACACATCTACAGGACATCCTGTGTTTGTGGCAAAGAGGGCTGTAAGAAGGCAGGCTGATGATCATAGGAATTTGTGTTAGTTTGGGGTAATGATCTCTAGGAAAGATGCTTTTATTACTCTCCAAAAGCTTTCCAGTCCATGCTAGAAATCTCCATTTCCTGCTTTCAGCGCTGGCAGGAATTTTGTGGCTTTGCCTAATCTATCCAGTGTTTACTGAAAAAGGCAGTGCCAGCTGAGCTAAAGTAAGATGTAGCTGAAAGCTTAGATTTCTTAGAATCGAGAAGGGAAACCAGAGCTGGTTTCTTCTCTGTGGGATCTCTGAGAAGATCCTTCTTTGTCACCTCTGACCAGATTCTGTCTTATTCATTCCAGAAGGCTTAAGGGGCTTTGAAAAAAAATACCTGTAGGAAGGACTTGGAAGTCCAGATCCTTTGGGTGTGACACCGCACACCCTAAAATCCATAGTGAGGGGCTGGTTCAGCTTTGCTTGTGCTTTCTAACTAATGACTCCTGTCTGTCTCCCTTTCAGTGACAGTCTCCTACTCAAAGGAAAGAAATGAAAGAAGCTAAAGACTCCTAGAACCAGCGTCGCTGACCAGCAGAAGATAAGAGTGAGGATCTTTGAACTCCCTCCACTAGCATTGTTTGCCCTTACTTTGAAGTTTTTAATCCAGTAGCCAGATTTGGTCCCTGTACCCCTGCTCCATCTGTGGTGATTCCTGTTACAGGAATGGGCTTTGCCTGTAGGCAGCTGTAATTCCTTCTTCACCCCACTGGTTAAGTTTGGAGAGGAGACAAGGGACTGGTATTAACCCATGTGGATATAGTAATTTGCCTCTAATCTTCATTAATCTTTAGATTTCTGTAGGATATCAGAATTCTTTTTTGGTCAAGTGAGGGAGTTCTGCTGCCATCAGCACCAGGCTTTTTTTTGTAGTAAATTTTGTTTCACTCTTGATCCCAAGAGAACCTGGGACTGAATTCAGGAAAATGCCATTCATTGGGTGCCTGTCACTGCTGGAAAATCTATTTGTATCACTGCCTGCTCAGTGATGCTTTCAAACATTTGTAAAAATTAAAAGAAAAACAAATTTATATTGTGTCTAAGTGTGCTTAGTGCCTGAAAAAAGATGTTGCATAGGGGGAGGTGGAATGGAGATTTTATTTGGTTGAAAACAGAATGAGGATGTTGAAGGGAAAGGAACAAGAGAAATACGCTCTTGTTCACTGGTTGATCACAGGGTGGGAGGAGAATGAGGAGGTGTGGATGCTCATACAACTGCGTGGGTCACCAGGGCTGGTTTCTTAGCCAAGTGTAAGTGCTAGAGATGAGTGTAGGTTTACCTGCTTTTCCAGGTCACAGAAGCATATATATGTATACACTCCGTGTGTGTGTGTGTGTGTGTGTGTGTGTGTGTATATACATGTATGTATATGTATGCATACTGCTTTCCTGGCCAAAAATATAAGACAAATCTTCCTCCACTGACTTAACTCTTTTTGCTTGGATTTCAACAGCAAGATCTTGTCTGCTTTAAGGGCTAGCTTCCTCCCTGTCTCACTGGGCTGCCCTGTACTAAGATTTAGGACTTAGAGGTATCACATTCATAGAATCATACAATATCCTGAGTTGGAAGGGACCCACAAGGATGATCAAGTCCAGCTCTTCACTGCGCACAGGGCAACCTAAAAGCTGTAAGAGCATTGTCTAAACACATCTTGAACAGAGACAGTCTTGGGGTCATGACTGCTTCCCGGGGGAGCTTGACCACCCTGTAAGTGAAGTCCTTTTTCCTAATACCCAGTCTGAACTTCCCCCGATGCAGCTTCAAGGCATTCCATCATGTCCTGTTGCTGGACACCAAGGAGAAGAGTTCAGCACCTCCATCTCTGCTCCTGGTGATGAGCAATGAGGTCAGCCCCTTGTCTCCTCTAAGCTGAACTAGCCTTGTATCCTTAGCTGCTCCTTGTAAATCACGCTGCCTTTTGCAGTCTTTGTCGCCCTCCTTTGGACATATCGTAATGTTTTTTATGTCCTTTTATCCTGGAGCTTGGAACTGCACACAGTACTCATGGTGAGGCTGGACCAGTGCTGAGTACAGTGGGACTGTCGCTTCCTTTGGCTGGTTAACTATGCTGTATCTAATGCACCCTGGGATAATGTTGTCGCTTTTTGCCTGGCAGGGCACCCTGCTGGCTCACAGAGCCTGCCATCAGCCAAAATGCCCAGATCCCTTTCTACAGAGCTGCACTCCTGTCTCTTGTCCCCCAGTCTGTATTTACATCTGGGGTTACACTGTTTTGGGTGCAGAACTTAGCATTTGTTCTTGTTAAATTTCACATGGCTGATGATTGCTGAGCATGCTCATCTATCAAGATCTCTCTGTCAGGCCTCTGTCCCCTTGAGGGAATCAACAGCTTCTCCTAATTCGGTGTTATCAGCAAGCTTAGCGCACGGCTGACTCCTGTGTCCAGGTCATGGAGAGAAGCTCTGAAGAGAACAGGCCCTAAAACCCTGGGGAGCACTGCTAGTGACTGACCACCAGCTAGATGTTACCCCTTTTACTACAACCCTTTGAGCCTGACCCCTCAGCCAGCTGTTCCCCCACTGTATTACGTACATGTCTAGCTGCATGCTGAGCACTGCTCAGGATACAGTGAGAGACAGAATCAAAAGCTTTGCTAAAATAAAAAAAAACCACCCTCATTTGCCTTCCCTTTGACTACTAGGTGGGTAACCTTGTTGTGAAAGATTATTGTTAGTAAGTCATAACTTTCCCTTCAAGAACTCATGCAGACTTTGATCAACAACCATTGTCTTTCGAGTCTGTTTCAATAACTCCCAGAATAACCTCCACAGTTTTACCAGGCACCAGAGCGAGACTGATAGGCCTGTAATTAACAAGGTCTTCTTTCTTGCTGCTCTTGAAAACTGGGAGAACATTTGCCAGCTTCCAGTTGACTGGGACCTCTCCAGATTCCCAAGGCTTTTGATAAATAACGGAAGTCTTGCAGTAACATCAGCCAACTCTTCGGTGTCCTAGGATGAATCCCTTTGAGCCCCATAGACTTTTTGTGTTCAGTTGCAGCAGCAAATCCCATTCAAGTTCAAAGTCAACCATGAGCTTATGATTCCCCAAGCTGTGGCCGTCCAGCTGAGGGCTCCAGGCATCCCAGGGCCCATCATGGGTGTCGAAAGCAGCACTAATGTCTCCATCTCCATCACTATTTGGGGATGAGGTGACCTACCTCATCAAGTAACAGACCAATGTTTCCTTTAGTCTTCCTTCTGCTGTTAACATATTTAAAAAAGCCTCATCTTACCCTTCAGCTTCAGCTGAGCTTGGGCCATACAGATTTGCTCTCTATAGTGGCAAGTAGTGTGTCTGTCCTCCTCCCATGTTTCCAAAGTCCACACACTTTCTGCTAAGTTGTAGAAGGAAACAGATCCCTGCTCAGCAGAGCCAGCCTTCTCCCTCAGCTGCTTGACTTCTAATACATTGACCTGGTGATTAGCTCAGCTAGTCAGACCATGCTGCAAGTAGTGCCAAGGTTGTAGGTTTGATCCTCTTACAGGCCATTCACTGAAGAGTTGGACTCGATGATCCTTGTGGGTCCTTTCCAACTCAGAATATTCTGTGAACATTATTATTGCATGCTCCCATGGTCTTGAAAGAAAGCCCTTAGAAGGTAAGCAGCTTTTATGTACCCCACTGTCCTCAAAAGCAGATTCTTAGGGGACCTTATTGACTATTTCCTTGAGTAGCCTGAAGTCTGGTCTCCCCAAGTCCAGGGGAGTAGCTTTACTGACAGTTTTTCTCATATCACCAAAGAGTTTAAACTCAAATATTTCATGGTCACGATGGTCAAGACAGCCACCCATGAGACCATCTCTTTTTACAAACAACTCCAAGTTGAGCTCTCCAGTGAAGAAGAGAGGCCTTTAGGGACCTCTTCCTCTGGTGAGGCAGAGCATGAGATGTCTAAATGAACAGATATAATCTATGGATTCTTGATTTTAAACTTACCAGCAGTCATAGCCATAACTAATACCCACATATTTTTACTTGCAACATCAAGGAAGCAAAAATTTTTTGAACCAGCTTTCAAAAAGCATTTTCAAGTAGCCACCCTAAAGTAATCTGTGTCTAACAGTGCCTGTGTAAAGTAGACTGCTCATTTCAGTGCTGCCTTTCTTGATGTACAATCACGAAAGTTCTTTTTCAGACTGATTTCTCTGTAGATGGACACAATAAGTTCAGGGATTTGAACACAAATGAGGTTCTCAGGAATCTGAGCTTGCTCCACAAGATGTCTCCATTTTCAAGCTTCAGGTAGAGTTTAAGCTAATCCTTGGTATGCCTTGCTTTAGGCTGTGGCAGCTTTTTAAGAACGAAGAGAATTGAATCCTGCCCATTGTAACTACCCAGGAATCTGAAGCAAAGATAGATGTTTCCTTAGACTAGGACTTTAGTCCCTTCCCCATGACTTAGACAAGGGTATCTGGCATCACTGAGAGGTGAGTCACGGTACACCTCCTTCCACACATCTTTACTTTTGCCCATTGCTTTCCCCACTGTCCCTTTCCTGCCTCTTCCTCTGGTGGCAGCAGAATTGCAAAGCCAGCTGGTAAATGCACACCTCACAGGGTAAGGGAAGCCAAAGTCCAGTACATGGGAAGAGGGTCTGCTTACAAAGTGTCTTTTAGCTTCTAAATGCTGCCAAGCAAGTTTCTTGCCATATCAAATGATGACAAGCAGTGTCTTTCCTCCCATCATATTGTGTCTCGGGTATGTGTCTTTAGCCCAGGCAGCTTTCTCAGCCACGTGCTCCAGCACCAGCTGCTGAACTCAAAAATGCTCTGGCATTGTTTCTGCCTTTGCTTGCTTGAGGCAGAGTTTGCAGCTGAGGAGGGGCAGAATGTCTCCTAGCATGTGCAGGACAGCATTCCTTGAGGCTGTGATCTGTCCCTTGTAAGTTTGCCTGTTGCCCAGGCATAGGATTGAAGTTGCTTTTTCTACCAGGATGAGTTCTTTCATCTTGGAAGTATGTTATTGCTGAACCTGTGCTGTGCAGTATTGGCTTGGGGGATGCTATTCCTTGTGTTAGCATGCCTGAAATCACTGCAGCATCCACAAAGTTTGTTCCCTCCCTTGTACACTGTCCAACCTTGCCTTGGCTCTGTTGGCACCAGATCAAAGCAGGAGACTTTGCCTAAGGCCTAAATCACCCTACTGCCACTGCCTTGCTGAGGGATCCCTGCTCCTTCCTGCCAAGTGCAGAGTGTGGGCATGTCCTCGGGCAGGTGACAGGGTTACAAGGATGCAGTGTCTGCTTCCAGCTGGTTTGTACAGGCTGGCAGCTGCTTCACCTTGCCAGCTCCCAGGAAGTCACCTTGCAGGCACAATGGCAATTGCCACTGTATTACAAACAGTGTGGAACAGAGTTAAGGTTTGTCCCATTCCTTCTCTTTTCTACTCTTTCCCCAGTCTGGATTTGTGCTCTAAACTGAGAAGAGAGAACCTGGTCCTAAAGTCCCCACTCCAAAACACAGGACAATCACAGCTGGACTTTCAAAGTAAAGTGTTCCATATGGTCCTGTGTCAGACAGCTGATAGTGACTGATGGTGCAGTTTTCTTCCCACATGGGGCTGACACATAGCTCAGACTAGACAAAATTCTCAGGCCCACGTTTCCAAGCATTCTTGGTCTGGATCATAGGTCCCTTTGTGACCTAGCTTAGACTTTTCCGTGAGTGGGACAGAGCTCTTCCTGCCATCAGCTCTAGACAGATCCAGGACACCTGAGCCATCTTTTTCGTTGAGTAGTAAATGCCCACAGCCTAAGCAGTACCCGCATCCCTTAATTAAGGAGTCCCCAGCACGTTCTCTGCCACCTAAGCCAGCTGCCACAGAAAGGTTCTCTGCACTCCTGCTATGTCTTTATCCAGACTCTCTCAGCATTCTCCCAAATAGTTCCGTGCTGAGTCCCATTCTAATACCACCAAGGATAGGCTCCAGCACTAAGGAACACCCTCTGGCATTCACAGAATTATATGAATCAGAGTGGGAAGGGGCCTCTGGAAGCCTTTCGTCCAGGCTGCTGCTGCAAGTGGCACCTTTACCAGCACTAGGTCAGAGCAGCCGTGGCTTTGTCCATTCAAGGACTGAAAACCCACAAGCAAAATTTAGGTGCAAAAGCCACATCACAGTTCGTCAGTCCCTGACAGCCACCAACACTAAAGCCTCACAGCAAGGAGTCTCCATAATTGGTCATAGCTTCTGTTCAGGAGCCTGAAGGCTGCAGGGAGTCATGAAAACTAAGCTAGAGACGTTCTTGTAAGTCTTTGCAGGGCTGCAGGTGAAATTAGGAGTACAGCTATAGCCAAAAAGAAATTATAGGAAAAACCTTTTGGTACTCAGTAGTCAAACAAATACAAGTTTATTTACAAACAAAGAAGAAAATGTGGCCATCATATCCAATTCTGGTATATTTACAGCATCCAGTTGAAGGATCAGAGTAGGAGGATCATAGGGCAGAGGGTTGGTATTAAGGAAAGAGGAAGTTTCCTTTTAATTGCAGAGGAGCTGAGCTGAAACAGGCCAAAACCTCCACACTTGGAAAGCTGAGGCTTCAGGGAACACTAACAGGCTAAACTAACTCACAGCAGTGGTCAGAGAGGCAGCTCCTGTGATGCCCTTCCTTAGCTCTTACTCAAGAAGCCCGCTTCCTCAAAAAGCTGACACAGCAGAGGTGAGTTTGGGCCCCAGTGCTCAGGGAACAAAGGAAAGAAAGGGCCTGATTTTTTTTCCTGCTAATGAATGACGAGGGGGCAGTAACAGACTTTGCTCGCCTGCACAGGCAAGGGACCGTAAAGTCGGTCAGCTGAGCTGGAAAGCAGTCTGGTTCAGGGCACTGAAAGCTGGCAGGGAAGAGAATGGGAAGGCCTAGTTCCAGTCCAAGAGTAAGGAATGTGAAACAGGCCAGTCAGGATGTGAACTCCAGTCCAGTCCAGGTTCAAAACCGCCATGGGGCTACCTGCAATTATCATTATTTTTTCTTTAGTGAGCCTTTCAGCTTCTTCTCTGAGGAGCGCTGTTTCCGCACCTTTTCCTCCTTTTTCCCCAAGTTCTCATAAACCGTTGACTCCTCTTTTTGCCTGTAAGACCCAGAGAAAAACAATGGAAAAAGTGAGGAATAGGAAAAAGCCAGCCAAGCCAACAGGCAGACTATTGCCAGAGGCAGGCACAGCTGGGTCTCTGGTTTAGGGGGACTTACTTGGAGGGTTTTCGTAAAACCTTGGCATGTGCATTCCTCACTGCAGGGGGGTAGGAGATGTTCCCATACTCACACTCGTTTGGCTTGCCTTTCTGAGACTACAGGAGAGAAAAAAACAGGCCGAGAGGAGTGTGGTTTGGGAGATGCACGTGAGGCACCATGGAAGAGTTCTGGCTGTTAAACCACACCTTGTGCCAGGACCTCAGTGGATTGCTGAAGTTCCCAGGCTCAGTGCATTCTGTCTGCTGCTGTCAGAGGGGAGCAGCAGGAATGCAAACACAGCCAGGAGGGAACAGTGGAGCAACAAATCTCTGGAGGCACTGGAATTTGCCTGAGAGTGCCAAATGTCAGCAAAAGAATATTAAACAGCGGCAGCTACTTGATGCTGCCAGAGGCTATAAGGAGAGATAAAGATGCCACTTATCAGCCAGAAGAAAAAAATCCTGCAACTGCAGAATTGGGATGTGAAAGACGAAGAAAGGAGAGGGCAAAGTCTTTGCTTGTCCTAGATTGAGCTTGTAACAAAACAGTACCTGGTGGAGATGGTACTTGAGCTGCTAATGTTGTCCCCTGAACTTAAAAGTCTCAAAAGAGGGGAATAAGGACTCAGATCTTGGTGCACCATTGTAGTCTGTGTAGGTCCCAGTGTTAGCTTAAAGCTTGTGAAACAGAGCACTTGGGCTCAAAGACAACACCATGAAGGCCTAGGCTTACAGGGCAGTAGAGTCCCCTTTTTCACCTGGATAATTTCCAGCTTTTTCTTGGTTGCCTCTATGAACTGGCAGATGGCCATGTAGATGAACTTGTACTGGGCCTCTGTCTGCACCATCCCAGATCGCTGAGCCCTCACCATCTGGATGGTCTTCTGGATGTCAATGTCACAGTCCAGGCCTAGCAAGGAGAACCAGAAAAGCTTATGGACATGTTCACTGCCCCCTCTCCCAATTCTCTACCAAAAGCAGTTACAGGGGAGGTCAGTCAAGAAGTTTCTGCCTCCTTCCATATTCTTTACTCCTGTATGGACCTCCTATCTCTCCCTCCTGCTCAGCATCTTTCAAGTCTGGCTGTGGAGGAAGAGCCAAAGCTCAGGGAAGGCTACAGCCACAGTAGGTGGCAATGGTACAGAGATCCAACAGCACAACCTTCTCGGGGCTGGGGCAGGATCTCTCCCACTTGTACCTGAATAGTTTTCATCCCTTTGCAGCTGGACTTAAGGGCACAGCCCTACTGGGTATGCCAGTTCACTTTGATGGGGTCCTCTTACCCTTGGTGGAGATTGTTTCCACTATCATATCAATGACGATGATAGTCCCAGTGCGGCCAATCCCAGCACTGCAAGGAGAGGACAAGCAGAGGTCAGAGCAAAACAGCTCCTGAAAGAAAATGCAGCTGCTTCTGGGGAAGGATGTAGCTCTTGTAGCAGCTGTCTAGCAATGACACAAGAGAGTCACAGATTCAATAAGCAGAGAGTTTGGTTTGGGGGCATCAAAGAGGAAAAAGCAAATATCAGGGCTGGCATAGGCTTCAGTCACAAGCCCTGGGGTACAGGCTGGAAGCAGCAGGACAGACTTTCTATGTCTCACCCTAGATAAGGGATGGAGGATGCTTCAAACTCCAGCCTCTGTACCAACCTGCAATGCACCAGAATAGGCCCTGCACCTGGGATGCTCTCTTGCTTCTGGTTTATCTGGTCGAGAAAGCTGAGGACTCCTCCTGGCTCACTGGGCACACCGTGGTCAGGCCAGCTCAGGTACTGGTAGTGCCAGATCTCACGCACAGCCTTTCCCTGATAATAACAAAGCACCTCATTGATGAAACTGCAACCCAGCCCTGTCTCTGGCCTCTGTCCCAGGGAGATGCAGGTCTGAAGCCAAAGGGAATCTGTGTCTCCTGCGCACTTCTTGGTGATTCCACCAGTGTGATTCCAGCCCAAATCAAGTGGGAACAGCAGTCCCAAGAATGATACAACAGCAGCTACACCACACCACCCAACAGTTTCCAGCTTTAGAAATAGAGTGGGCTCTTAGACTCATGGGCTCAATGACAGCCCTTGATCATTCACACTCACGTTATCCTTTGGACATAGACAGAGCTGCCGGAGTTTGTACTCCAACGCATCGTGCTCCGCAGCATTCTCCACAAGGTAGGGACCATACTCCTTTGTGCTGCCCAGCTCTGGCCAGTAAGGCACACATTTGTTCTGTGTGGGCAGAGAGGGCAGGGTGAGGATGGGCAGAAGGCAGGAAAGAGGGGAAAAAGCAGAGCAGTGGTTGAAGGGGAAAAGAGGGCATCTCCAAAACACCTACAGACTGCTACTTACCCGCCCTTTTTCTACCTCCCGTGTTGTCATCACGATGATGCGTGTGTTCTCCTGCCACACCATTTGCCAGAAGTCATTGACTGTGGCTTCCAGGCAGCCCTGGCTAGCGATGTAGGTCTTGGTGCACTCATCTGGGCTGATCATGGTGTTCTGATTGTGGACAGGGAAAGGTCAAGAGAGCTGCAGGAGCAGGCAGGCCTTCTCCCACTCTTGGGCATACAGTCATCTTTCATGAGTCTCACCTTGACATAGTTGGCATTGATATAGTCCGATCCAGGTATATTTGGGTCCCTTCCTTGGAGAATTACTCTGGAGTGATCAACTGGAGTGCAGTGAAAGAATAAACAGTGCAATGAGATACTCTGTGCAGCCACAAGAAGCTCTTTCACTGCCCCATGCCACCTCATTTCACTGCCCCACGCCTCCCAGTGCATGCAGCATGCCTTCTATCTTCACCTGTCCCTCTCTAGGGTCAGACTAACCTCACTCCATCTTCCCATCTCTTTGCCCCTATCATGGACTATCAGAAGTTAATGCATCTAAGGCAACCTTCCCTGCTTCCTTCAAGGACATGAAAAGGCTGTGACCTCTCTCATCATCTCTGAAATTCTCATAACCTGTTCTGGAGGATAGAGCAGGCTGAGGCAGGGCCAGTGATGCCTTGGACAGCTCTTCATTGCCTGTCTGTACATATTTGGTTTGGTTTTTTTTTATAGTGGAGAAGCAAGACTCACAGGGCAAGATATTCTTGTATCGGTTCTTGCTCTTGTTTTCAGGTCTCTGACCCTCATGACGGTCAAACAGGTGCTTGGCTTCCTGTTTTTGCAAACTCTGAGAGCAGAAAAAAAATAGTCATGGCAAGATCACAATATATGGCAGGGGAGGTGGGCACTTGGAAGAGATGTGGTGGTTCTGAGGACACATGGCCATGTTTGTGGGGGAGTGTGGAAGTGAAAAGCAAACCTAGACTTGAAAAGTCCAAAATCTGTGCCCTTGCTGTCTTGGTGACTCATTCTCCCAATCCTGAAAAAGCACATTTCTACCTCACTGGGTTCACTTAAAGATGACATTCACTCCCCAGGAGAACAGGTTCCAAACAGACACTTCTTTCAGAGATAAATTGACAAGACATATGAGAAGTCTGTGTACAGGAAGAAATTGAGGATGGAGAATGAGGCTGTGCACTGGGAATTCCCAAAAAGACAAATAATGTCCCCCAGCAGTTTCTTACATCAAATTCCTCCCAGAATCCAGCCTTGGACGTCTCCTCACATAGACTCTTCTTGTTCAGTTCCTGCACTCTATTCTCAATGTCAGCAGCATTCACCCTTGTAGCATAGTAGGGCTGGGGATGGGAAAACACAGTGGGTTGGCATGAGAGAGAGAGAGAGCGGGAGGGAGAAAGAGAGAAAGAGAGATGGTGCTGGAGAGCAAAGTCTCCTCTGTGTGCTGTGGAGAAAAGAACGAAAGGAACACAAAGCAGAAACAAACAGCAAGTCAGTCCCTCTAAAGGATCCCTAAAACCAGAAAACTAGGTTTACCTGCTTCAGGTACACAAAGGTGCCAGACATCTCTTCAATTCCAATCTTTTTGAAGTGCTCGACCAGATCTGCCAAGCTGTCAAACATTTCAGCACCTCCAACTGTGTAGCGTCCATTCTAAATCAAGGAAGAATGTGTAATGTCTCACTCATAACATTCATAGAATCATGGAATGGTTTGGGTTGGAAGGCATCTTAAAAGTTATCTATTTCCAATTCCCTGCCATGGGCAGGGACACCTTCCACTAGATCAGGTTACTCAAACCCCCATCCAGCCTGGCCTTCAACACTTCCAGGAATGGGGCATCCCCTGTTTCTCTGGGCAACCTGTTCCAGTGTCTCATCACCCTCACAGTAAAGAATTTCTTCCTAATATCTAATCTAAACCCTCTCTCTTTCAGTTTGAAGCCATTCCCCCTTGCCCTATCACTCCATGTCCTTATAAAAAGTCCCTCTCCGGCTTACTCACAATTCCCCTTTATGTAATGGAAGGCTGCTGTAAGGTCTCCCCAGAGCCTTCTCTTCTCCAGGCTGAACAGCCCCAACTCTCTTAACCTGTCCAAAGCTGATAATGCTCAGGGAAAAGGCAATGCTGAGGTGCAAAGCCATGGGCACCACCCTGCACCATCTAGAAAAGCACTTCCTCTGGCAGGCAAACCAAATGCAAGTTTGCCCTGAGAACACAGAATTCACAGCATGACAAACTGACTGTATTCTCGTAGGATGGAAGCCCAGAGAAGGTATATTGCACTCAAATCTCATTTAAGGTCAGTTGCTTTTTGTCCTTGAAATCTCCTCATCCCATGTGAAAGAAATAGGAGAACTTGTGACAGTCAGGTTGGTAACATTCATCAGACTAAGTATGGAGGCCCTGCAGATACCCCTTCTTCCTGCTCCAAGCACTTTTAACTCTTTGGATGAACTCATAATTAGGTTATGAATCCTCCTCTCTCTTTTCTCACAGACTCCCTGTACCAGAGGTCCCGGTCACATTGAGCCCTGCCTCCTCCTGTGTCTGAGCACCCAGCCCATGCTCACCCAGGCTGGGGCAAGGACACAAGGACACTGCAAGGGAACAGCATTTTGATCCAAATTAAGAAACACTGCTGGTGGTAATCAAGCTGACAGGGCACACACTTTTGAGGACATGATCAGGAGAGGTCTCTTCCCCTCCTTGTGCTCTCCGACTGCTCACCTCACACATGATCTTGATGTGCGTGACTTTGAGCCGGGCCCCAGAGGCACTGGTTGCCCCAGCTGGTGGAGCCTCAGACCCAGGTTTAGGCTGGTCAGTGAGGACAGATAAGACAAAATCCCCAGGTTTGCTGAGGCTCTCCCGCACCAAGAATGTCCAAGGGGTGGCTTTGGCCTGGAGAAGTGACTCAGCTGCAGGACCTGACAGATGCCCATGGTACCACCTAGTTAAAACAAGAGGAGAGAGGTGGAGATGCAGTAAGTGGATGGCCTTGAGCTGATGAATGAAGGAGAGCAACACTGGGAAAGGGTGAGAGAGGAAGAAAGGAAGAATGTAGCAGTGAATCTGCCTTGTATGAGAAGCTGTGGTTTAAATATGTTTCAAGATGGCTTTTTGTGTTTCTGCAGTCACTGCTTCTTCTTCCCAGGACCCCCCAGGACAACTGTTATCTCTGTTTCAGGAATGTCCTGAGAAGATATCAGGAAGTCTTCTCATTGGACCTTGTTAACCCTTTCCTATCGGTTGTTAACCTCTTCCTGCTATTGGGTGTCCTGTAAGCCCCCTGACCCTGTAATTGGTCACTCTGTGAATCCTCCTAGGACCTATATATGTAACCACCCCATCAATAAACTCTCTCTTTGGCCTCCTCTCCAAGTCCCGTGTGCTGTCTCTCTGGCTGCCATGGGACCACGTGGTGGGGGGAGGGGGAACACCTAACCCTTCCATGCCTCCAGGACCTGAAGAAATCCCTGGAGCTGGAGTAACCCCTTCCCTATCCACCTCAGCCATCGGAAATGGTTCCTCAGATGGAAATGGAACTAGGACTGGTGCGCCCCACACCATGTGAGGGGAAAGAGATCCAGAGAAGAGGGAGACGGAGAGGAAGGAATGAGAGAAAGAATAAAAATCAGGGGAGGAGCAGGATCTTGGGGAAAGCAGATGAGACAGAAAGTAGAGAGATGGCAAGAAGAGGACAGGGCAAGGGATGAGGTGGAAGCAGAAGGGACCCAGGGAGCAGAATGTTGAAACAAGAGGACGCAGTGGGAAAGCAGCCTGTGTGATCCAGTTGTGTGACACACACAAGGAGGAGAGTAGTCTGTGGATTTCAGCACCTCACAGTACTACTGGGATTCTAGCATTGCTGCTGCAAGGTGCTTTGGAAACTCAAACACCAGGGAAACAAAAATAACGCCCCACTGAGTCAGAAAATCTCCCATCAGATTTAACAGCACCCAGATGGTTGTGTTGAGATCAGATCCATCAAAAACCCATTCCAGCGACTTCTCTTTCTGAAACTCAGTCACCTCCTCAATCAAAGAATAATTCCCATTCTCTGGGCATATCACACTGCAGCAATCAGCCTAGTCACAGGACTGAGCCCCTTTTCTGCTCCTGCTATTTACACTGTTGATCTGTGTGCACATTCCTGTCCTCAGTGCAAACACCCAGTCAGCAGCTCCTTCTCTCCTCCCAGCACAAGGTGAGCAGCATCCCCATCTGACTGAGGTGCCCTCTGCCTTGCTGCAGGACTGGACCCAGGGCACAGAGGGACACAGTGGTGCAAATGGCACAGCTGCTGCCAAGCCCCTGCCCACCTACAAAGGTCTCTGGGAGGATATGTGCCTGCCCAGTGGGATCTCACTGAACTGAGCAGTGCAGGTGAAAGTGATGGTCGTCAGAAGCAGGCTAGGACATGGGACAACCTCTCTTCCTACTGCTGGGCTCTTGGCCCTGCAGAAACTCCAGATGTGATCCAGGTTGTCTCTGTACAGGTTCTCTAGTTCCTCATGGCTGTCCCAAGCTTCACAGTCTCTTTGGACCACATCAGAAGTCCTGGGGGGCACTGCTGAGCTGCCAAGCAGAGATGTGGAAGGCCACATTCACTGCAGCACTGTCCTGCTTCTACAAAACCCACTTGAAAACTGGAGCTAGAGATCCAAATTACAGAAAGTTGAGAGCTCCGAGGTGCTCTGGGCACTGGGACGTGTTCTGAATCATCCCTCTCCTCCTGGTACACAATTTCCAGTGGAGCCTTCGCTGGGTTTGAACACATCACAGCCCAAGTGCCAGCACAGTCCTGGCACTCCTGCCATGGCCCCTCCTCTCCTTCCCAGCTTTGTTTCAGGGAGGGGACTTGGGCCCTTCTCCTTCAGCAGGGACGAACCCGGTTGAAACAGTCCCCTCCAGTCCTGGAACAACCCCATCCCCAGCTGCAGCCGTGTACTGGCTGCTGTGCCAGCCAAAGGCCACAGCTCTGTTTTGGCCACCTCCCCTGGGGAACAGCATTTCAAAAGCAGGTAGCTGTTGCATCAGGCTCACTTGCAGTGTCCCTGCTGCTTCCTCTCACTGCAGGTACCTCGACAAGCACCAGCCACACTCCCTGTGTCACCGCGTCCACTGCCGCCAACGCCAAGCCAGTATGTCAGGGCTGTGGGAGCGGGTTTGCTGCCCACGGAGCAGCTAGCAGGGAAGGCCTGGAGTAGTACTGGTGAACTTCACGCTGTAAGGAAGCTGTTCCCAGGAACCAAGATGGAGTTCAAGAGGCCATGCCCCAGTAACATAAGCAGTCAGGGCATTCATTCACCCCTGGATCTAGTCAGAGATCTGGTCATATTACTCTACACAACATCTAAGAACCATTCAAACAGCAAGAGGTGGCACACAGCAGCCTTGGCAAGTAGTTGCTGTCGATCCTTGCCCTATGCACTGCAAGAAGTAGCTGGTGACTGGCAGTCATTAATTTCTGAACCTCCTTCCAAAGAATTGTTCAGCTACCATGTGCTCAGATGCCACCTGAGGATCAGCTGATCTCTCCTGCTCATCAGAGAGGTCTCCAGGCCTCTCCTCCACAGGTAGGATGGAGTTAATGGGTCCCATTACCCCCTCCCTTCCCCCAGCATAGCCCAGCTCTTCAAAGCCACGTGATGGAAAATCACTTGGGGAGAGAGTGAGAGGAGCTTTCGTAAGAGCCTGGGGGGGAGTGGTGTGTTAAGTTTCCAACCGCAGAGAGGAAGGGAGGAAACTGCAGGGTCACAATGCAATGGCCTTGACTGGAGAGGACAGCCAGCAGCAGACCTGGCCCCTCTGCAGCCTGACCCCAGAACAAGCTGGTGTGTACCCTGATGCTTCGCTCAGGGCATCTCTGCTCCCTGCCTCCACGTGTCTGAGGAGGACCTGCCTGAGGAGGACTTGTCCACCCCTGAGCAGGGCATGACAGTTCCCCAAGCTGCATCAAAGAGCCTAAAAGCAAAATGCAAGGGCAAAACCACCTGATTTGATTTAGGAACTTAGTGTCAGAGACATATGCAAAATGAGGACAGGAAGGAGACTAAGCAGGCTGGGAATAGCAAGGGAGCATGGTCCTGCTCTCAGTAATGTGAGTCACCCAGGCTCAGAATAACCAAGGAGGTTTGGGTTAAGACCAAGGGCTTCCACATAACATATGACTCTATGGATTGCTGCAGACCCACACCTAAGACCACAACCTTTGCTTTTAGGAACAGTGTATAAATAGCAAAGGCAACTGGAAACCAGAAGTAAAAATAGAGCCCTATTAAGTCTGCTGTGGTGGGTCCAGGTATGGCCAGCTATTCCCAGGGATGCTGCCCCCACAGATGCAGAGGAGGCAGGTGAGACTTTTTGCAGGACTTGCCCTAGGGATGCAGGCAGGGCAGAAAGAAGGCCACAAAACACAGAGGAGGTGTCACCACAGACACACACTGCTTTGCTGTCCCCATACCTCTCTGTCGTGGGGTCGGAACAGTTGAGCGGGTATCGCAAGTCAATGATGGTTCCATCTTTGTCCTGCAGCGAGCCCTGTTGCTGTGTGTAGTACTCCACCAGTTCTGACAAGGTAGCAAACTTCTCCCCTCCATACAGGTCATAGAAATCCCCAGTATTCTGGATGCGGATGTGGGTTACCTGATCACCAACCCTGTGGAATAAAGCACAGAACAGTCCAATGAGGTGGTTGGAAAAGAGGCAGAAAGTGTTCTGCACTACCTCCTGCTATGGAACCAGAGCAAACTATCCCCATGAAAGATGACTGGAAAGAGAAGCTCCTGGGGCAACTTAAAGGAAGGTCTAGAACATGCTGGGAAGCTCAGCTTGGAAAGAACTCAAAGGAATAGAGACAGGACGAAGATGATGCCACAGGACATGTAAGGATCTCAACAATCTGTGTGTATAACACTGAAAAGACAGAACTTGGGGTCCAAGTTACCTACCGGACTGAAAGAGAAAAATCACCCTGATTCTTCCGACTGGGTCTGGCTAGAAAGCTCCCATGGACACCTCGTCCCTTCAGTAAGGCTTCAGCTTCCAGCCCACTCAGGTCACGATGAAACCATCTAGCAGAGAAGATAAAAGCAAGACCAAGTGAATAAAAATGGCCAGACGCTACTGTGGAGACCTGTAGGGTGAAGAACGGTCCCTGGTCAGCATCCCTAGGTGAGAGTTAGAATCAGCATCCCTTCTTACTTGATACCTCCCCCAGCCTATGGAAGCTTCCCATTAGAGACACGGCTTCCAAGGTGATCCCTACTCTGATTTGTCCTACTTCTCTGGTCCCCCTCCTTACACACACAGACTTTTCAGACCCTCTTACCTCACCATTGTGGAGGGTGAAAGAAGAGGGGGCCAAGTGGCTGCCACCAAAGAAAGTCAAAAAACACAGAGGAAAAATCAGTTTGTACTGGCAAGAAAAGGGAAGTCGGAGGTCTGTGCCGGAGCACCCAACGCCAAGCTGTTCCTGTGCCTCTTGGGAGCTGGCCATGTATCTCTCCTGGAGTCTACTGTCCCTCCATTCAGACCCTCTCCATCCACGATTTTCTGGTTAGGTGCCTTGATCTGTGGCTCTCTGTGTAGTGCTCTTGGGCACAGGCAGGTGCAAGCCCATGCGCAGCTGGGCACGCACGGCTCCAGGAACAGGAAGCGCTCTGAGCCATCAACTCCCCAGCCCCAAGCTGCTTTGCACACACTTCTGCTTCTCCTTTTGTGTCTTTCCTTCCCATCCCCCCTATTATTTTTGGCCCCCTGTCTTTTTGCACACTAGGGCTGATGCTATGCATGCAACTTGGGCCTTGGCCACACTCAGAAAATTTAGTTCTGCGTGTCCTCTATTCCCTTTCTTCCCCAAAAAGCCAGTAAGTGACACGAGCAGTCCCAAATACCCTACGTGCTCTGTACAGGCACAAAGGGAAATCTGTGCAAACCCAGAGCCACAGACTTAGAGGTCCAGGCTAGTGCTCGGAGCACAGCGATGCCTCCCTGAAACCAGCCTGACCTGGGATGGCACTGACAAAAGCAGCAGTAGCTCAAAAGGGATGGCGTGGGAAGGAGGTGGTGTTAAAGCTGCCCAGAAAGGCAGGCAGAGACCAGGACAAACAGCTACTACCACAGTGAGCCCACACACCATCGAGAGAGCTTAGGCGAGAACCTTTAAGATCACAGCACAGCCAAAGCTGACAACCTGGACAACTAGGTAGAAAGAAGGAAAACTAGCCATTCCAGTTACCTAGCTATTTCCAGCTATGGCCCATGGCTGACCTGTCCATAGCATTGGTTCCAAGGTCTGCAGGTCTCACGAAAGACTAGGAGCTAAGCAGTGACCTGAGGGCAACCGAGCTGGCAAAGGAGCCTCACTTTTCCCTGGGGCAATCTCAGCTACCCTGTGTGGGCAGCAGGAACAGCAAGAGCCTTGCTCATTTCAAGTACCAGCAGCTGCAGACTTCCCTGCACACCCACCAGACTGGGAAATCCTGCAAAAAGCTGAACAGGCTGCTAACTACAACCTAGACAAAAACTTGTGGCCAAGACAGAAACTAACAACAAAGGGAAGTACAGGAGAGATGAGTGGGAAGCTAAACTTCATTGCTAGAAAGGCAACCCAGGCACCTACAACAGCTTCCTTTGAAATGCTTCTAGTTTCACACACATGATGAGCCATGAGCTGCAGGGATCCAGCTGTACTGATTTAAAACCGATATTAAAAAAAAAAACAAGGAGACTTTAAAGGCACAGAGACCTGTGGGTCAAGGGAACAACTTCTACACAAAGTTGTAGAAGCTGCACCCGAATCAGAGACAGTGTAGCACTGGCACAGGAAAGTATTGTGTAGAGGTAGGACAAAAATGGCAGGAACTTCTGGGCAAAAGTCCCAAAAGACAATTCCTGATATCAAAAGAATATTAGAGTATGTTGGGTCAATATGAAGCCAAGGCAGATGAAAAATAAAACCTAGGCATCCTCAGACCTTATGAACTGACTGAAGGAGAAAATCTATCTGAGCAACTGAAAATCAGTTGGACTCGGAAACAAGGAAAGAACAAAGTAGCAAACAGCCCAGTTCGGAGCAGAAAGGGTGAGTTAGCACTAAACCCAATGTAACTCAGTATCCCGGGCAGAACAAGCCACAGGGTGCAGTGTAGCCCATCAGTATTTGTGTGGACACAAATCCCGTATCACATAATTTACAGGCTGAGTTTATGCTTCTGGTTGCTTGCAGCTCAGGAAAGGAACAGTTGCACACAGCTGCCTTGGTGTCTTTGACCTGGCCTGTCTAATTTAAAACTACCAGGGAGGAGCTCCTGCCATTAAGGGAGGGAAATATCACTGTAGAGAAGGTTGGTATCTTTGAGGTTGCTCTCCCAAATGGATGCAGCATAGAACAGCTGACTATAATTGAGCCACTAAAATACTTTCTTAATATAATTAACAGGTCAAAGGATTTCAGCAGAGAGTTGTTTGGCTTTCAGTACAACACAGGTGTTAGAACCTCATCTTGTAAATCCCTTGCGGAGCTGAGCCACAGCTAGCGCAGGAACAAACTTACAGAAGACAAATGAAATAGCTAAGTAAAAAAGACACTCACATTTGGACTGCTGTAAAAAACCAAAAAAAGACACTGAAAAACTAGAGAGAATCCAGCATAAGGCCACAAACGCACAGGCACAAAGAGCCTGGAGCACAGCAAAGATGGAGGAAGCTGGGTTTATTCAGCTTGGAGAAAAGGTGCTTAAGGAGGGATTTAGCAGCTGTCTGAGACTACTTAAAAGGGGCTGGGGGAGTTTAGAGATGATGAGTCAGATTCTCCTTTGTGGGACACAGCAAAAGGACAAGAGGCAATAGACATAACTTGCAGCAAGGGAAATTCTGAGTAGGTATCAGGAAAAATTGCACACGTGCTCCCCCCCAAGGGCAGTTCAGCACTTGCCACAAGTGTCCAGAACGGCTGGGGAACCTTTACCCTGGAAGATGTTCAGGACTCACCTGAGCAAGGCCCTGAGCAACCTGATCTAGGTCTGTTGTGATCAGGGGGCTGGACTATGTGATCCAGAGGTCAAAACAGTTGTTAAATAATAGAGGGAAAGGTTATGTATAGAGTTTCTTTTCCCCTAAGCCTCTATTTGCAGCTACTTGTAGAGTCAACAGTCAAATCCATAACAAATTAGCATCCTTTGGCAAGGAGTTCTACTGCTCAGCTACAGAAAAATCCCTCCTTTGACCTGCTTATAACCTGCTCCCTGCCTCATTTTTATTAACATCTGGTTGTTGTAAAGAAAGAAAGATCAGTGACTGATTCCTGTTCCCCCCACCCCGCTCCAAGCTGCTCATGGTAACAGACCCGTAACATCCGTATGCATCCTCAGCTCTTTGCCAGGCTGAAGACTCCAGTGCTACTAAGGTGTTCTTTGTACAGAACTATTCTACACCTCTGATCATCTTTGCTGTCCCTCTCCAAGATGTCTTCAACTCTAGTTCCTTGTTTTGGAGATAAGGGTGATGGTGGGCAGAGAACTGTGGTGTTCAAGATGCTGCTGAGTCACGGACAGTGATGACTTTTGATGTTCACCACAACCAGCATTAAGCCAACAACTGCAGGGTCTTTATATATATATGATAAAAATTTCACTCCACAGAGGTTACAACTAGTTCACAGTCATTTTATATGTAAATTTTGAATTATTTTTCTGCATGAACATTGTTTTACATAGGCCTATATGGAATTTCATCTGCTGTTCTATTGCCCAATTGTTCACCATCATAAGGTCCTTCTGCAACTATTCACAGTCAACTCCCACTCCATTATCCCGAATAACTTTCTACCATCACCCAATTTTCTCACCTCACCAAGCTGTATTCCCAGGTCACTTGGGAATATACTGAACAGCATATATTTCAGGTTAGGCCTCTGTGATCTGGCCACTGATGACTTCCCTCTGCTGTAAAAATGGGATGTTAATTTCCATCTTCCATTTCCTATTTTCTATTAATTCTTTACCTAAGAAAACCTTAAACTTCTTTTTTTATGCCATGACTTCAACTTTATTTAAAGATTTTGATGAGAAAATCTTGTTAAATTCTTTAAACCCAAGGAAACTGTATTGGCCAGACCTGCCTTATCCACAAGCTTGCTAGGTCCCTCAAAAATCTCATTTTACAGGACAGGATTTGCCTTTACAAAAGCAGGTTCTGGCTCTTTCTTTAGTATCACATTCACTGCTTTCTCTGTTATAATGTCTACCCTCTTGCTCAGATGATGACTTTATTGTTCCATGCTTCCCTTGCACTGGGGATCTAATTTGGAGCCCTTTTTGAAAATGAGCATTGCATTCGTTACTTCTAATTCTCAGCCCTGAGATTATTTCAGTAAGGTTTTGCTGTTCTGCACAGAACTACATTCTAGTTCAGCCTAGTTAGTGCAGAGTGAAGGCCATTTGGGCTTAGGGAACAGACAGATGGACCCTCTTCCTGGGCCTGGCTGAAGCCAGATGCTCTCTGTCAGGCTATGGGACTCCAGGACAGTGCTGCACCAACAAGGTTGCCCAAATCCTTGCCACAGAGTAATGCTAGAGCAAATCCCATTTCCTGACACCCTGCAACTGCAGTCTCCAGAGTAGAGCACCTGTTTGGACTGACCAAGAAGGTTGTATGTCCTCTTGTTCCACAGAGGGCTAGAAAGACTGCAACAAATCAAGAAATAACCAGGATTTTAAAGGTCAGACAGCTGACCTCTCTCTGGGCCCAACACACTGAGAGATGCTGTAGCTGTGGGGTGGCAGAGGAACTGCAAACCCCTCATCAAACTGAGAAGGAGCAACAGTAATGGCAATAATGATCTAAAACACTGGGAGCTCCAGTTCTCAGGCTATTAGAAGGTGGGTTTTTTTTCCTTCCATGCCTAATTCCTAGTGCCAGTATTTTTACTTTTCTCATCAACAACTCTTGTTTTCTAGCCCTAACTAGCATTCATAGCACTCACCCACGGGATGGCATCAGGGTGTTGTCTCTCAGATCCCCACTGATGGAGGATTGACAGGAGCTGGTGGAGGAAGTACCACAGCCCTCAACCCAGGGGGTCCTACTAAAAAAAATAAAGCAAGATTGAAATTATCAGGACAGTATCTTGAGACGGATTTGGGATTGAAATCAAAGACCTTGGCAGTGGAGGGTGGACTCGCACCCTCCCAACAGGGCTATACGCTCATGGCGGTGAGTGCCAGGGCTCTGGAGCAGCAGCTGGCAGTGCTTGCGGGCTGCAGCACCTCCCGTGACTCACCTGATCCGCACAGGTAGAGTCCTGAACTCCGCCTGTTCCTAGGCGGACTGAGAAGAAGGTAGCTCCAGGTCAGGCAAACCTCAGGCCTCAAGTAGAGGGCTTAATTGTCACCATTTGCAAAGTGCTTCCTGGACTGTAGTTAATGAATAATCAGAGGGGTGGGGGAAGGCCAAGGCCAAGCTGGGAGAGGTAGATGGAGACGGAAGGGACCTACTGATCTTCCTGCCTCCTATCCACTGCTCACGCCCTCCCTGGCTACATTCCTGCCTGTTTTGTAACTGAGAGGCAGCTCTTTCACACGTGGCTCGCAGCTCCCAGGCTGGCACCTTCACTCTCAGCTCTGCCACCCTCCTCAAAGATCTCAACTCTTCAAAGGGCAATGGGCACATGGGGCAGGAGGCTACAAACAGACATACCTAATGTCTCTCCATTTGAATCGCACTGGAAATACAAAACGTCACTCTGGAGAGAGGCTACTCCATGTGGTTGATCCCTCTACAGTCCCAAAGAATGTGAGGTACGATTTTATGTTGTTTATGTTGTTCTAATCCAGGCTGCCGCCAAATGGGGCAAGCCCAGCCCTCCCATGCTCTGCCACTCCCTGCAGCGTGTCTCTGCTAGCTTTTTCATTAGGGATAATGTGCTGGATTGCACATTCAGCCAGAAAAAAAGGCAGCCACAGACACCAGAGGCATGAGTAAGTTAGCACCGACTCTGCTGGGGGCAGCAGGCTCAGTGGCATTAACAGCACTTGATCTGCTTAGTGACACATTACCTAGTATGTTTCAAACAACACATTTGTAAATGCTCGCTGTTAAGGCCTAGCACCTCCTACTGAAAAAAAGTCTCTCTGATAAGGCTTCACAATAAGGCTCTGCACAAACCTTTTTGCAGAAGGTAGTGCACACTGGGTCTTTGGAACAGCAGCACACGTGTCATGAGGCAGGCACTGCTGTACCTGCCCCTGCACCAGGGGAGCACCGCTGAGCTCATGGTCATTCATAGAACACGGGCATTTTCAACACACGTTTTATTCACGAGCAGACACACGAGAGGGCACGAAGCATCCCGTTCCCTCCAGGTCAGCATCTCCCTTGTTCAAGTGCTCCATTCCCAGGGCTGACAGGACCTGCACCTCGGGAAGGAAGCCACCAGCCGGGGCAGCGGGAATGCTCCGCGGGCTCAGGAAGCGGCAACTCCGCCGGTCCCGGCCCCGTGCGGCGGCAGCGTCATGGGCGGCAGGAACATGGCCTTGAGCTTGCCCGACATGCTGGCGATCTCCGGGTCCTGCGACTCGTAGGACTTGATCAGCCGGGCGAACTTCAGGACCCCTGCAAGGAGAGGGGGTGGGCAGGGGGCCCTCGCTGCCCCGGCGGGCCAGGAGCTCCCCGCCCGGCGGGGGCACAACCCACCTTCGCCGTCGCTGCTGAAGCCGTAGGCCTTGATCACGTCCTGCTGGATCTGGGTGGCCACAGGCAGCAGGAACTGCAGCATCTTGCCCATGTCGTTGCAGGCGTTGTCCCGCGCCTCCTCCATGCGCTGCGCGTTTTCGGGCGCCCCGAACGCCTTGATCACCTCCGCCAGCACCGCTGCAGGACACGGAGACACGGACACTCAGCCACCTATGATCTCCCCGTACTCAACACCGCAGGACACGGGCACTCAGCCGCCCGGGAGATGGGGAGGTGCGGGGATGGAGATGAGGAAATGGAGCAACCCTGGCGCACTCACCCTTCGCCTGCTCGGCGCTGAGCGCTGCCGGGCCCGCGGGCTGCGCGGACGCCGCCATGGGGCCCGGCGGGGCGGCCGCGGCTTCGGACCCGCGCCGACGGACAAGGATATCGCCGCCGTCCGCGCCTGCGCCTCCCCGCCCCTCTCTGTCATTGTACCGGTGGGTGTGGCGGCTTCCCGCGAGAGCAGGAAACCTGCTGGACAAATTCTAAAAGAGCTGAAATCACTGCCAGAAATGATTCCCACGCGGGGCTCCACTCCGGGCCAACCCGCCCCTCGGTGAGGGCGAGAAGCCCTCCTTCCCTAGATTGTTCCCTTCGAGGTTCCCCGGCCCTGCCACCCCCGTCCGCCCCTCCCCGCGCTCACACCGGCGGCCGCCGCCGACAAACGACCCCGGCCGCGCCGGTCGGGCCGTATGCAAATCGGCAGCTTCCCATTGGCGCTGCTGTGCGCAAGCCCCGCCCCTCTAGGCGAAGGGGGCGTGGCTCCTGCCCACCGCCTTCTCCGCGGCTTTCCCCGGTCCCAGCCCTTCCCTGTTTTCACCGAGAAAGCTTGTTAGTGCCCTTCCCCTCGTGGCCCCAGTGAAAAGAAATGAACACACCGGAGTCCCGTTTCTGGAAGGGTTTTTTTTGTCCTTTTTTTTTTTTTGTCCTTTTGTAAGAGCTTCATATATATATTTATATATATAAATTATTAGAATGTGTGTCGGTGCGCGGGAGTGCGTGGGGAACGTAGTTTGGGTGTTTGGTTTTGCTTTTTTTTTCCATAGCTGGGTTGTTGGTTGGTTTTCCTTTTAATGGTTAAGTAAATATATATATATATAT
>NW_020897715.1:17307165-17380691 GCF_003984885.1 Neopelma chrysocephalum | reverse complement strand
AAAAAAAAAAAAAAAGTCATGGGAGGAGCTGGGGGAAAGGGAAGATGGTCTTGGGAATAAAAAATGAAAGAAAGTTTATTTCCAAAACACTGCCCTGCTTGCTAAGCAATAGCCATACTGTTCACAAAATCGCAGTGTCTAAAACAAAGGAGCAGTGAGGTGTACAATGGGAAAGGACAGCCCACTGCCTGTACCCAAAATACATGTTCCTTCAGGAAGACAGCGCTGTCGCGCACACAACTGCTTTTGCGGGAGACGCGATGGTGGGGAATAGCTGGGGTGGACCACAGGCTCTCGCTGGGCCCCGCGGGGTGCCGAGTGCCGCCCGAGGGGAGCGCGGAGGCGGGGGAAGATGGAGCGTTCCCTCCGCGACGCCCGGACTACAGCTCCCAGAGAGCATGGGAGAGAGACGGCCTGCAGCCGGGGCACAAGCTATTCTCTGCCACTGAGATGTGTGCTGTGTGCACTGGTGATGCCCTGGAAACCAATCCTGTCTCTACCCTCACATTCTCCCTCCCACCCTCTTTTCTGTTCTGGGCATGTGTGACATAGTCTTTGTCTTCCCTTCTTGGACTTACTCCCTATTCTGTGCTATTTAGTAAAGAATTGGCAGTGAAATGCCAGTGTTTTAAAGTTTTGTCTTTTGATTTTAAAGTCTGCATTCGGACACAGTCAAGGGGGATTAGGACTTGCTGAGCAACCTCAGTCTATACCCTTGTCCTTGCTCATCCTGAAAGACAAGACTTAAGCAAGGGTCTGGAAACTTTCTGTAGTGGGGCAGGAGGTTTGCCAGAACTGAGTGTGCCTAAGAACATAAGGGGGACACTGATGTGAACTGATAATGGTGGTTTTATCATTTATTCTACAGTCAGATTTCTCATAGTAGCACCACCAGCCTCCTGTCTTCCTTGGAGTCTATCCAGAATAAAGCTGCTTATTGAGCAACGCTGCAGTTTGCTGGCACTCAGTCTGCTGGGGGACTGGTTAGAGCACAGGCTACTTTCCCCACATACTGCCGAGTTGTCCCTGTGGAACCAGATGGAATTGAGAGAGACTGACATCCCACCTACCCCTCGAATCACTGCTCTGCAAGTCCCTCTGCAGGTAGGAGGAACAGCTTTTTCTCTCCCAAAGATTTGCAGTTCCAATTTACCATCACTTGAGTCCAGTGGACAGCTGGCTGGGGGCCCACCCTGAGATCTTTACGTTAGTGGAGGGCATGATTATTTCACAGAATATTCTGAGTTGGAAGGATCCACAAGGATCAATGAGTCCAATTCTTAAGTGAATGGCCCATATAGGGATCGAACCCACAACCTTGGTGTTATTAGCACCATGATCTAACCAGCTGAGCTAATCTGAATGTAAAATCCCTGCACAGCAGATCTTCATGCTACATGATTTGGTGGAGATGACAGGGGCAATTCCCACCATCCCACATCCCTTCCCCTTGGCATTTCCCAGCTGGTGGCCAACAGAGCAGTCTGGCTGTGGGACAAGGCTGTGAAAGAAGGTGAGGGTACCTGGGACTTTTCTTCATCTTGCCAGTCCTCTCTGCTTGTTTTGGTTACCTTTCTGTGTGAGCCTCTCCAGCTCTGATGACAAATTATCCCCATTTCCCAAACATTGGTGTCTAGAGAGAAACATCAGGTCAAGTCAGACAACTCAGGTGTGAAATACATTTTAATTGAGTTTAGGGATCTGTAGTTTGTCTGTTGCTCAGTTGAGCATGGGCCGTCCAGAAGGTGAAGCAGACATCATGGGCAGAAGAGAGGGTGAAGGAGTGCAAGAGGGAAGGGAACAGAGAGAAAAAGGTCACAAGAAGCAAATGAGAGCACGGGTTTGTTTACGGAATGTGTTTTAATACATCGCCCCGCAGTACTATGTGCTGACCCGGAGACAGCACACACACACGCACATGCACACCCGGTGTGGGACACCAGTGCACTTCAACACCAAGCTGCCGGCAAGCACAGCCCAACACAGCACAGCACTCGGGGTGGAGGCAAGGTACATTCGGGTCCCACCAGGGCTCGGTGCAGACACACGCCTGGGGCACAGGGACGCCGTAGGCCAGTACATGTACACACACCTACACACATGCACAACGAGAGCGAGCCACTGGCAATACTCGTCCAGACACAGCTACAGGTGCGACACGTGCCCAGACACACCAGCTGACACACAGATGTTCACTGCACATGCTTCGGCGTACGAGGAAAACACACCGGGCAGCATGCTCCCATAGTCTAACACGTCAACATAGTGGCTCAGACATGGCCCTGCACAAAAAACAAGACACACAATGCCTAGATCCAGAAATGCTTATGACCCCAAAGCAAGGGACAGGGTGTAGGCCTTCCTCTCATCCTTCACCTGGGTACATCTAGCCGGGGACACCTGAACCTGAGGGGCTTTGAGGTGAAAGGGAACCGGGTGACAGAGTGGGGAGAAAGAGCAAAAACAGGAGCAGTGGAGGAAAGGGGGGTTTAGAGTCTGTGAGGTGGGAAAGAGCAGCAGGGTGGCTGTGCCCTGGGGACAATGTTCAAAGAACACTTGGATTGCGAAAGTTGTGTCCGGCAAAGCGTGCTTCATCACCAAGCTCTTCCTCAATCCTGCAGGAGAGAGAGACAGCACATGTCAGGATTTTGTGGTGAGGGAGCATGGGAGGCACCAGGGTGCTGGTGGGGCAGTGCATCAACAGAAAGCTGACATGGGCTGGAGGAGCTCAGCTCCTGCCAGCTGCTGCACCTGGAGGGTTGTACCCTCACACCAAGGAGGAGGAAAGGAGTCCACTCCAGAGGACTCCCTGAGATCTCACTGTCATCTCTGTGCCTTGTCTTCATAACATTTCATCCACAAGCCCCATCTACCCTTGGGTTTTTAGCTTCTCCCACCCCAATCTGTCACTCCCCCATTCTTTCTGCTGTGTTCCCATCCCTGGAGCCCCTTACCTCATGAGCTGGTTGTATTTAGCCAGGCGTTCAGACCTGCAGGGAGCACCCGTCTTTATCTGTAAGGCATTCCCCAAAACAGACACTGTAAGACACTGTTATGACTTGTACCAGTTTCCCATGGCATGGCAGGGGATTCTGTCTTCACACCCTTTCGCTTTCCTTCAGGCCTGTGCATGGCCTGGGTTTCACCTACCTGCCCAGTGCACAGTCCTACAACCAGATCAGCGATGAAGGTGTCTTCAGTCTCCCCAGATCGGTGGCTCACCATCACACCCCAGCCATTCTCCTGGGCCAACTTGCAGCTGCAAGGAGCAACAAATGCAGTCAGTAGCTCCTACTCCTATAACCACCACCCACACAAGGTGTGATCCAGGCACCCTCTGCTCCCACTCTCAGCATCCTACACTCTGGTAGAGACAAAAGTCTATTCACCCAGTGGATAGTGTGACACCCTGCTGTGGTTCATCATCAATCCTTTTTACAGGACAACAAGGTCATGGGGCTGGACTTACGCTTGGATGGCCTCTGTGACGGATCCAATCTGGTTGACTTTCAGCAGGAGGCAGTTGCAGGCTTTCTCTTCAACAGCTCGCTCGATGCGCTTGGGGTTTGTCACTGTCAGGTCATCTCCCACTATCTGAATCCCCACATTGGCAGTGAACTTGGTCCAGGCCTCCCAGTCATCTTGGTCAAAGGGATCCTCAATGGAGACCACTGAAAGGACAACAGAAGAGACGTGAGTCAAAGCTGCCTCCCTTCTCACCCCAAAAACACAGAGGGTTTGCGCTGGTTAAGTGTGCAGCACCAGTGCTGATTTCCTACTCCCAAGAACAGCAGCTCACCTGGATAATCACGTACAAAGCTTTGGTAGAGGTCACCCAGCTCATCTCCAGAAATGTAGCGGCTTGGGTCATCTGGGGACTTGAAGTCCAGATCATATTTGCCATCACGGTAGAACTCGGAGGCTGCCACATCCATACCAATGACAATCTTGTCCGTGTAGCCTGCCTTGTCAATAGCTTCCTTGAGGAGCTCCAGAGCTGAAAGGAGGAGAGGTGCACTGAGGAGAGTCAGCTCATGCAGAGAAATCTGCCTTTTTTTGGGAATCTCCCCTCAGAGTGTTCCTAGAGGCACTTAGAGTCTAGTGGTGTGATGGGAGAAGTAGAAGGGAGCCCAGAGTGCAACAAAAACATGCCAAGGAGCTGTGGAGGCCATGTACAAGTGGACAAGAAGAAATTAAAATACAAGCTCAAAGACAAGTTTGGGGAAGGCCTTGTAAAAGTGTGCACATGCATGAAAGATTTGTATGTAGAGGCTGTAATAAATCAAGGCTCCCTCCAAGGAGAAGGAGGTTAGAAACCATTCCCTAACACAGGAGGTCAGTGCCACTGAGGCATCATCTTTGGAACCAGTCTTTGGGGAATGCTGTGAGCTGGGTATAGGAACCTGCAGCACTGCAGGTAAGGGTACCCCATCTCTGTATGGCTCTCACCTTCACTATTTTCCAGGATGTTGGGGGCAAAGCCTCCCTCATCACCCACATTGGTAGCATCTTTGCCATACTTCTCCTTGATGACGCTCTTGAGGTTGTGATAGACTTCAGCCCCGATACGCATGGCATCGCGGAAGCTTTCAGCTCCCACAGGCAGGATCATGAACTCCTGCATGGCCAGTTTGTTGCCTGCGTGGGAACCTCCATTGATCACGTTGAAAGCCTGGAAGAGTCCACAAGAGTAGCAGAGCTGAAGGAACCGGTTTTGATACCACTTAGAGGAGGCTCTCAGATGTATCACCACACCCATTCATACCACATCCCACTGGGTAACATAATACATCAGCTACAACACATCAGACCAGAGGCACATAAGCACAGGGTCTTCCTTCCAGTAGTGGCTCAAGGCACATGGTTGGAGAGGACTTTCCCACCGATTTCCCTCTCAGAGATCTCCCGAGCTATGTGTATTTACCTGTGTTTGATTATCTGCAATGTTTTGTCGATCTTTCTTCCAGGACCTTTCTCCTTGACCCCGAGAAAATTTTGGCACCCACTACACCCTTTGTGAATGAGTTTCACAAGGCAGCTTCCCCTGTCATGAAGACCCGTATGCCCATGTTTTGAACTGTGCCCCAGAGGGTTCTTGTACTATGAGTGAGATCCTCAGTCAACCCCTCACCACAACCTCTGCCATATCCTCCTCAGGCTCCTTTTTTCCAATTGAAACTTGACAGACCTTGAGCCTTGGTTTGCTTCCCTGACAAGTGTAGTGTACTCAGCTGATGTTCTAGCCCTATATCCCTTCCTTATCTACCTCCCAACACGTCCTTTGAAGTTTCTTTTGGAAACACCACTCTTTTGGAGCTTCTGAAGGTGGATGTCAAGGACAGAGGAGTCTTACTGGCACAGGAAGGATGAGGTCGGAGTTGCCGGCCAGGTCAGCAATGTGCCGGTACAGGGGGACATCCTTCTCTGCAGCTCCCGCCTTGCACACAGCCAGCGAAACTCCCAGGATAGCATTGGCGCCAAACTTGGCTGTGGGCAAAACCGAGGAGGAGTTAAGGCTTCTCAGGCAGCAACCTCTTGCCCAGCGGGTGCCCTTGGCAGCCCAGCCTTGGGCTCACCACAGCTCTGACAGTGCCCCCCGCTCCAGCCCTGCAGCCTCCCATGGTCTTTACTTCACAGGCCAAAAAAAAGAGGAATGAATTACATTTGTTCTCTGTGCCGTCCATCTCAAGCATCAGATTGTCTATCTTCTCTTGATCCACGACAGAGAGGCCCTGCAAGAAAGAAACAGCTCCTGAGAAGGAGAGGATTGGAAGAGCTGTTGGCTCTGGTGTGCAGGAAACAAGACGTTGATGGAGAAGCTGGGGGTACAGGGATCTTTTCAGCTTGTGAGGGAACATAAACACACAAAGCTCTGGAAACTGGTGCCTTGGTATATAGTCAGGTTAAGTAACCATGATGATGTTGCTGCAGTGCAGTGTAGATGTACCCACGCTGGAGAGGGGGACAGCTGCAGCCCAGGCAAGGCCACACATTGCTGGGGACACAGGACTCCCTCAAGGATTTACCAAGGCTTTCGGCAGCTTCCAGGGAGCTTTGTGGTGCTGTGACTACACAGAAGCTTGGCAGAACAACAGCACATGCTCAACCTCAAGCAAACAAATACAGACCGGATGGAGCCATCCCCGGGAGTGAGGTGGAGAGCAAGATTAGACCCAACACAGGAGGCCCTCCACCAGACCGGGTATTTTTCATGAGTGGAGAGAGCTGGGCTCTCAGCCAGACCCTGCCACAGGCTACATGGTGTGTAGTATGTGGCTTCAGCTCAGGTCTCCTCCGAGCAGGCTCCAGGTCTTCAGGTGTAAACAAGCTGTAGATGTGATACCACTGCTCCGTAAGGCTGTGCCAGAACTTGCACAGTACAGCCATTGCTCATCACCATCACGAGGCCACAGACATGTGGATGAGATTCAGTGCTTGAGGAGGAGCACGGCTAGAAGAGGGAGTTAGCTCTACAGGGAGCACTGAGGGGACTAGTTAGGCTGTACAGATGCTGCGGTGGACCAGGTAGCGTTAAATCCTTTCCTCCCAGAGAAAAGATTGCTGTGGACACATACAGGCATGGAGGGCAGGAGGGGTGTGCCCACGGTTCACAGAGAGCATCACTATGTCTGTTAACCCAGTGAAATGAAGAGAGGCAGAGACAGAGATCGGGGGACGGAGACGGACCAGAGTAAGCGTTGGATAAGGGAGAACAAAGAGAAATCCTTACAGAGCCCACGAGAGCTGGGGCGACAGTGCTGTTGATATGATCCACGGCCTGCAGGACCCCTAAAGAAGGGAAGAGACAGAGAAAGAAAGAGAGAGAGAGAGAGAGAGAGGGTGAGGCAAAGAGGAGAGTGGAAAGAGGGAGGGAGAGGACCAATAGAGAGACTGAGAGAGGGAGACAGCAAGGGAAGATCGAGGCCTGATCTTTCACTTTATGCTAGGTCTGTGCCTTTGTGGTCTCTCTGAGGGCAGTGGGACACATCCGCATCACACCAGTGGATGAGCAGGACCCTCCTGCAGAGCCCCACGCACAGGCAGCCCCAAGGACAGTGTGTGCAGCAGGCATCTCCCCACCTTTTCCAAGGAAACGTGACTTGTCATTGTCTCTCAGCTCCAGCGCTTCGTAGATACCAGTGGATGCGCCGCTGGGGACTGCTGCTCGAAACATGCCTGGGAAACAGCAAAACAGGAGCATGAGACGAACAGAGGGTGAAGAGGAAAAACCCTCATGCACCTGCTTCTGCTCTGCTTTCATGGGAAAGAAGGTAGCAACTGCTTGTGAAAATGGATGGCCCTGCTGGCTGGCTGCTCCTGGCTGTTCTTCTCAGAGGTGGAACACCTCAGTGGCAGAAATAAATGCACCCAGGGCTTCCAGACTGAGGAACCTGGATCTCAGGCACCCAGAGGTCCACATTGATCCCAGAACTGCAGATGATGAGTGGAAGTCTGGTTCCTCAGCCTTCCTCCTGATTCCAGAGGCAGCCTGAACCACAGCCACCAGCAACTTCTCCCCCTCACACTGGGATTGGGTTTCTGCCTCACTAGAGAAGGAAGAGAATGGTTTGTTGCCTGCTCCTCACCCATCAGTTCACACAATTTTGGGCCCAGCATCGATGCAGGTCTTCCAGTTCTGACAGACATGCCTGCACAGAGATGTGAGGATCAAATACCTTTACCCCTGCCATGAGCATGGCTATGGATGTGTTACCAAACTCATACTGTGTCCCAAGACTAAAAGCATAGCTGCAGCAGGGCATCACAGGGATGTGACAAGAAGGTGCATATATTTATGTTAACAGAACCTTCCGTCCCTACTACCAGCAGGTGCATGGCTCAAGTCACATACACAGCAGTCAAATCCCATCTGTCTTGTCATGATTTGCCCAGCACAAGTGCAGAGTTGCTGAGCACAAGCACAAGCAAAGACACAAGCAGAGTTTTGGTCTTTGCCTCTTCCCCTGGCTTGTTGTCTGCTGGGGGTTTGCTGGTGAAGACCCTCCATGCTCTCAGCAGAGCATGCCAGGCTACTGCACAGTGGCAGCTCTGCAAGGGTGGGCAGGGCTTTCCCTCCATCTCTTATCCTCCCCACATACCTTTGTGTGTGTACAAGTCCACCTCAACGGTGGGATTCCCACGGGAGTCCAGGATCTCCCGGGCATGGATCCTCTCGACTGCCATAGTGAGTCTGTGGAGAGGAGACAACAGGACACGTTCAACCCTGAGAGGCCCCAGGATGTGGTGCTCACCCTTCTGTGTCTAGACATTGACAGAGAGAAGGGAGCTGAAGGAAACGTGATCTTGTGAGTTGGGGCTAAAACTACTGGCCCCAGAAAATGTAGAAATTCACCCAGACTGTGGGAATCTACCCATAATCTGTTTTGCCCAGGAACAGGGTATCTATTTGAATTTACTCTGTGTCTTTGCTGCAGATGACAAACTGGGAGTACTCTCTCCCTCTCTCCCTGCGTCACGGCAGAGCGCCTGATACGAGCCCGGCTGGCAGGGTTGGGGAGGGTGCCACAGCATCCACGGACAGCAGAGAGGGAGGGATCAGCTGGCGCAGCGGGGAGGTGCCCCTGGCTCTGGCGTCAAGGACAGGGTACTAGCTCCTGGCATCTCCTGTCCCCTTGCCGCGAGGTGAGGACAGTGCTTTCCAGGGCCAGGCAGCAAGTGGCTGCTGTGTCCCTGTGCAGTGAGCCAGCCAAGAGCGATGGGCAGGGCAGGGGGGCAGCCAACCTGTGGGGACCCTCGGGTCCGTGGCGGGGGAGCTGCCCCAGTCTGGCTCTCACAGACTCCCATCCACGTTGCCCCTGCTGAGCACCCGGCTCAGCCTTCCTGTCTCCTCCGTGAGCCGCCAGGTCAGGCTGTGCTGAGGCGACGGGAGCATGGAGGCCAGCAGCCTGAGGAGACATCCTGCTGAAGGCCACGGTGCCTCAGACGTGGTAGAGAGAGCTCTGAAGGAGAAGACACCTGGCCCAGATGCCAAACCTTCACTCTGTTCCTGAGACAGTGAAGTGGATGAGACTGGGAGGTATCTGTTGGATGAGGAAGGGGAGGAAGCATGGCGTTTTGGGGCATCTGGTTAAATCTGAAGTAGAAAACAAGCTGGTGGGTGATGATGGCTGTTTGAAAGAGCTTCTCTTGCTGCAGTTTGCTCCCTGGGGGGTCCAAACCATCTCATTACCACTATTCCACCTTCTCATTCTCCTGGCTGTGGGGCTGTGCAGTGCCAGGGTGCTGCAGCAAGGTGTGTGTTCCCCCACGCCCCCAGCCCTCTCAGGTTTTCCTCCCCCGGCTCCCACAGATGATTCAGAGAACCCCGAGCATGGCTAGCAGAGGCCGGAGTAACCACGGGGCCCCAGCCAGGACCTCCCCGTGGTGTGTGTGAGCAGGGGCACAGCCAGAACAGGGGCTCAGCGCAGGGTGGGGTGGGATAAGCTGGAAATAGCACATCACAGCACTAGGGGGAGCTAAGAAGCAGGCTGGGGGAGGCCAGAGTCAGCGCTCGACCCCACTGCCCCGGGTGGGTGGAAATCACAGGGGTGTGAGGAAATCGTGCTGCTGCTCTGAAGTTTCAGCCAGAGCTTCCCGTATTTGGGAGTTTCAGTTAGCGACTCCAGGGTTCTCTGGAGCCTGCACATGGCCCTCCACCATGTCCATCTGGGCTGGGATCCCCCATCAGACGCTTTGGCAGTGCTCCTCACGCCATCTGGCACACGCCACAGGAACTTCCTCCAGAGCCGTGCCCGTGCAGCTGCGAGCTTCCTTTGCAGCAGTGTCCTGGCCATGCCTCAACAGCCTCCACGGGGTAGACAGGGACAGTACCCCAATTAAAGTGAGCTTTGACAGCGAGCCCCGTGCCCGATGCAGTGCCTTTCTGCTTATGTGGTCACGTTGTCCGTGGTCACATCCCTCTGGCCACATCCACCTGCTCCTGTTGGAGCTAGCTCCGAGGAAGCCAAACGACAAGCCAAATCCAGCCTTGCTTGCCCCACCCCATCACTCACATGATCTCTTTCCCTCTAGTCCTTTAAACCCTTTACTCCACTTGTGTTGCTGCCCCGTGTCCCCCTGAGCTTGCCCTCTTTTGAACAGTGCAAAGAACCACCCTGAAATCCCTGGCATCAGCTGCACTGTCCAGAAAGGAGGTCAGAGGCGGATAAGCCAGGATAAGGGATTGGGATGGAGCCCATAGCTGGGAGGCCATAGACCACAACCAGGGGGAGAGAGGAGCCAGGCTGGATGCTGCGCATCCCCCCGTGGACAGGGGCTGGGCAGCACACCCCGGGAGGCTGGTCCTGCTGCAGTGCCTTCCCGTGGGCACCGCTCCGTGGCACTGCCTGTCACCAGGGCAGCGTCTCGCTGTAGCTGGTGCTGGCAGCAATTCCCCCTCCCCACCAGGCGGGCCAGCACGGTGAAGACCTTCGTCCCAAGCCACCGCCACCAGTCCCGTGTGCTGCTGCGATTCTCCTGGGCTGGGCACTGCTCCCAGGAAGCCCGCACTGCTGCAGTGTCGTGGCTGATGCAGCTATTGCTTGCTTGACTGTCACCTCCTCTCCCTGCTGCCCCCCTCCCCTGCGTGGTGTGGGGCTGTGCAAATAGGAAAACACCCCCTCTCCTCCCTCCCTCTCCCGGAGCGCCCGTGGTTATGTCAACGCATCGGGAGACGGGGGTGGTTGGTCTGCCCTGAGGCTGGATCCTTTTCCCAGCAGTGCCCAGACTGAGCTTTGCGTCCTCCCCACTATCACCCCCTCCCCCAGGGAAAGCTCCATCCCGCAGCACCTCCCGACAATGCCCTTGGGAGCACCCCCTATCCTCGTTGGTTGCCCCCCTCTTGCAATTCCCTAGGTTCACATCTGAAATTATGATTGCCTGGAGGGGTGGGTAAGGGGGGGCTAGGGAAGGAGGGAGTACCTGGAATTAAAATATGAAAGAAAAGTGAGAAGGTTGTGGATGAGGAGAGATAGGTGGGAGGAGCAGGGAGAGGAAGTGAGGGGAGTTTAGTTGTTAATGCTGCTCACCGTGGTCCTTCTCCGCAGGGACCCCAAAGTGCGTGTGGGGTTTGGAGGGCACAAGGTGGGGAGCAGAAACATGCATGTGGTGAGGGGGTGCTGGCCGTGGGGAGACACTTACCTTCCTAGGGCAGGGGTGAACGAGAGATTGAGAGAGTGCTGGTTGAAAGGAGAGAGGATGAAGCTGAGGAGGGATGCAGGACCTCAAGGGGAGATGATGTGTCCTCTAAGCCAACGGCGGCAGCAGCAGCAGGATGGAGACGCCCCTGATAGGGCCGGGACAGCAGCATGTGACCCAGAGCTGCGATGAGTCAGGATTTAGCAAAGCTTTGCAAACAGCACGTAGGGGATGGAGAGGGAGAGAAAGGCAGGCAGCAAGAGATAGACGTAGACAGACTAGGGTGAGAGAGCCAGGGAATAGGAGTGGGTGTGCAGGATAAACAATCCCAGTCACTCCAGGCTCATTAATTATTTTTATTCAAATCAGAAAATCTTGCAGGATTTTTGGGAGCCATACATCGAACCACAGAACCTATAACTCTCCCATTTTCCCTCTTGGGCCTACCAAGAATAGAACATATCAGTGCAGCGACTGCAAAAACACTGCAGTGCCTCAGGGCAGCTTCCAGGACCAGGGTGGGGAGCCCTCCTCTTTTGTCCAGAGGTAAAATGAGGTGAAGCTGGTACCTACAGCTCTTGCGTTCCCACCCGCACATGCAGGGAAAGGCATCTCCACATCCTGACAGTCTCTGGGAACAGGTGTTAAAAACAGAGGTCACTCAGTCACACCATCCTCTTGCGATTCTTCCATTTCCTGAAGAGACGCATCGTCCTTGAGAGATCCTTCCATTTCCTGAAGAAGGGAAGAGGGAGAAGTTAATGACTCCATGTCCAACTTCCTTTCCTCTTTCATCACCCTCTTTGGCTAGTGGGGTTGGGAATGACAGCGGGGCTGCATGCTACCATCAGAACCAGGTTGCAAAACCCAGTCTCTTTTTCAGACTCTTCTGCACTTGGAACTGATGCCCCTCACCCTTCTCCTCATATAATCCGGAGGGAGGTGAGGCTTCATCAGCACGTTTGATCCTTTTTCTTTCTCTTTACTTCCTTCTTCTTCCCCCCACCATGTTGTTCTCACCTTTTCTTTTTCTTCCTGCCTTGTCTGACGAATTTTCATCGCCTCTTCCCGCTCATCTTGCTCAACTACTTCCTTGTCAAGGCGTTGCAGGTGTGGCAGTAGGGCAAGGACCTCCAGCCGGTAATTGGGTTCATCAGCACATGGATTGTCCAACAGCACCAGTGCCTGCAGCATGGGAAGAACCTGCAGTTTTTCCACTTCCTGAAAGCTACTGATCCCATTGTTCCTGAAGGAAGCACAAGAGAGCAGGGGAAAGAGACCCGTGCAAGGAGTGAGATCCCTTTGGAACAGTAAGTGGACAAGATAGACAAAGCAAAGCTTAGCATGATGGACCACAGACCTTAGACCACAGATCTGTCACCTAAGATCCAGATCTGCCTGCAACTCCCCAGACTGAGGGACAAACAGGACATGTTCTCTGGATTTCTCTGTGCTCAGACAGTCCATTGAATCACGTGATATCTCCATCACCCTTTATGGCAAATGCCGAGAACTAAAGGGCACTTGCAGACAGGACATAGAGAACATGCTTTGAGGGATCCAATGGAGTTATGGCAAGGAATAAAAATCACGAGGTGGAGTATGAGAGTGACTGGAGAAGCAGATATTTTCTGAGAAGCCCAGGAGAGGTCCTGACTGTTACACACCTTAACAACTGAGTGCTGAATGTCAATTAAGAACAGTAAATATCAACCCATCCCTACTAGGTCTTCAATTTCCAAAGAAACCAGAAAATCCTAAAGATCTAAACGGGAGTACAGTCTGATGAAAGGATCTCTGGTCCTAACACAGAGCAGGGAAGACCCACCGTAGATTGATATACTGCAGGCACTTCATGCTACTGAAGAATCCATCCAGGGTCTCCAGCTTGTTGTCACGCAGGTGCAGAGTCTCCAGCTGCTCAAGCCCCTCGAGGCCTTCAAGGCTGCGGATGTTGGTCTGGGCCTGAGCACCAGGGAGACAGGAAGAGAGAAGGGAAAAGGGGACACACAGCAGTTATTTCTGGCCTTTAAAGCTCTTTCTACCCTTCAGACTTTCTACCACTCATAACACAGCCTTCTCTGAAGCTATATCAGGTTGTTCAGGGTCTTGGCCAAGTGGTCATTCGTCTAAGCACTCAGATTCAAGGACCAAAAGTTTGCTGAAAAAGTGTTTCCTGGAGCATCACTTGGTGTCTGAGACAAAACCACCCCAGGTGAATATTCCATTGCCAGCACAGCACCCCTTTCCATGGCAGTGCCAAATATGGGCCTCAGAGAGCAACAGTGTGGAGGGGAAAGCTCAGACCTGAGCCTAAAATGAGTGTATTTAAAGGATAAGTAACCAGCCCCTCTCAGTCACATAGTCCACGTAGTCTAGGCATCTTCCAGTCCCCCAGTGGGAGAAATCTACTACCAAGAAGTCTCTTCTACTCCTCTGGTAGCAGAAGCAGGCTGTGTGCTCCTGAGAGAGGAGGGGGGTGGAGGTTGCTGGTTGGTTTAATTTTAAGATTTTTCAGGTAAAATTGTTGTTATTCATCATAGGTGCACCTTCTTGAAACAAATCTGAAAATCTTAAATCAGGAAGTTTAAAATTCCCCATCACTGAATTTCGTTCTCTTTACTGTGATGTGGGTTAACGAAGTGGGAAAATACAAAGGTCTGAATATCAGGAATAGTTTCTCAGCAAGATGTCGGCTAGAAAAGGCCACTAGAGGTCTCCTGCCCAAGCGCGGGCTCCCCGCAGTGAGAGCACCAACGATCTGTCAGGCTGCTCACCGCCTTGTGCGGCCCAGTTTGGAGCATCCCTCGTAACTGCCACCTCTCCGCCACGTTCTCAGCTTGGAGCTGAGCACGGCTTCACTTGCTAATGTGGCTCGGCGCCGCAGTCTCTAAGTCTCTAAGGACACAGACACCTGAACGGGAAATCGGGAGAGAGGTGCTGTTGTGCTTTCTGTTCCTCATAGGTACCCAGGCAGTGATGTAGACAATACCTGAGGCTAATAAAGGGACACAGGCTGAACTGGGGGGATAGGAGAACACTTTAGGGCTGGATCGCTCAGGAAAAGGACATTTTGTAGAAAAGGAGCATTTTAATGGAAACTGGACAAGGGAGAGTCTGGACCAGCTGGCCAAGTAAAAAGAGCAACACATGGACAAAAAGAGGAAAGTTGGATATTTAGTGAAGGTCACATGAGCAGATTTAACAGTCAGGGAGGATTAGGACATTGTATCTCAGAGGAAATTAGAAGCTGGGGTGAGTGGGGAGCTCACAGACCACTGGTTTGTAAAAGGAATAGTAACCTCCCATCACTCTCACTTTCTTCATGACTTCAGTGTGAATAGTTTTAACAGCTCTGGCCTTGCAAGCACTAGCAGGACAATGCAGAATGGACATTTTTCAGGGTTGTTTTATTCTTTTTTCCCCTAAATCAAATTACATTCCGTTTGACACATCATCACCTTACCTTACATTCCAGTTCTTCACATGGACGAGATGTCACCGTTTTGTATGGAAAGCTACCATAGTCTGTTGCCCATGATTCCCTCTCCACTTCCTGCACACTTCACCTTCCTCTAGTCCGCCTTTGCCACCGCTGCTGCACCATGACCAGGAGCTAACACAGTCCTACTTTGACCCTCAAGCTGCTGCAAGTGCCACATGGTACACAGCCAGCTTATAGTCTTCATGTTAGTACCTAAAACTTTTTACATACTAAATTTCATCTCTAGCTATGTCATACATTAACCAAATGTGGTTCAGTTTGTTTAAACTGAACCCTTTGTCTTGAACCCTGTCTTTGAGGCATCAGCTGCACCTACCCAAGGCTGAAGTAACACCAAAATCTTTATAGAGAAAGCAAAGCATTGCTGAGAGAGATTTCCCTGCAAAAGGATGTAATAAGCATGTGGACATGGGAGACAAATTCAATCCCCAAAGATTCTTGACAGTCAGTTGTTCTAGTTTTAATAGAACAATGCAGTTTTCCCGCTTCGTTTGGGCAGCTCAGAAACCCCTCAGTCATACCAGGAACCTTGTTTAAATACAGATGCTGTGTTTGCTTCCCTCCAGTAACTCACTGAAGTGTCTGGTTATGCTTTGAAATGCTGTATTGTATCTAGTGACTTATCCACTTCACCCATTCTTTGAGAACCTCTAGTTCTAAAATCCCAGTTTTCCACTAGAAAATTGCAGGCAATCTCAGCAAGCAATATCCTCAGTGTTTTCTGCCAGGAAGACTTGATGAAAAGAAACCACATAGGTTTTCAAAGCCTTTATAATATTTAATTGCTTTTTAAGAAGTAGTGACTCAGGTTATCTATCTAGTCTTTGCAAGCTGTAGCACCGTGTGATGCATGGCCATACGTACATACATAAGCCATACACAAACATACACACAGGCCATGCTTACTCTCTTCACTTCCTTCTCTAGTAGTAAATGTTCTCTGAAGCAATTGTTTATGATATTAGGAAATTACTTCTCCTACCTAAGTTTTACTGTGATGTTCAATCAGTTTTCTTTTTTGGCAGCTGAAGGTCTGAACCATATAGTTTAAACTAGTATTTGATTAGGTCCATCGGAAAGGAGAAAGAGGCACCTCCCAGTGTCACCCAGAGCAAACCTGTTGCTTTGCCCAGTGATCTCTGGTAGTCCCAGGACACTTGGAATAAGAGCTTGCCTAACACTGCCTGAAAGGAAAACTGCTCTCCTGCAGGAGGTCATGGGGGAAGAACTTGACACATTGAATGTTGCCAACTCCTCTGCAGTTTGTGGTTAGTGGCTACTCCCTTTGCGCTATCTGGGCCCACAGCGAACATGGAGCTACTCCAAAGAAGTGATTTGGTCTCTCTAGTTCTCTGAAATCTGTTGCTCCCTCAGCCTGAAAAGATTGAACTCCCTACCTCCCACTGGCTGGAGGTGCCAGGCTCTGCAGCGAAGCTCTGTCCCACTCCCCAAGCTGGTTGATCCCTTACCAGATAGAGTTTCTTGAGCTTGGGAAGACTGAGCCCTGCTGTGGTCTTTAGTTTGTTTCCTCGCAGCTCCAGGACTTCCAGGCTGAACAACTGGTCCTTACTCAGGCCCAGCATTGTCTGGATTTTATTTTCTGAGTGCCAGAGGAAGAAGAAACAACAAGAGAGTTAATCCCACCCAAAGTGTCCCCACAAGAGTGAAGAGAGGTGGTCTGTATCACCTTTCAGGCTGAGGGTGGCTAAGCGGGGATGAGTAATGCCTTCCATATCCTTGATGCGGTTGCGATCAAAGCTGATGACCTGGAGATAGGACAGCTCCTGCATGCAGGCACTGGTGAGCAGGTTCCCATCCACCTTCAGCCAAAGCAGCTCTGTTAGACTGCTCAGTGGAGACAAATCTTGCAGCTTGTTCTCTGACAAATCCACATACCGCAGGTGAATGAAGCTTTTGAGCAGGCTGATGTCTGTCAAGTTCCTGAGGGAGGGAGAATGTGAATAAAGCATCCCTCATATTTCCCCACCACCAACTTCTGGTTTGCTCCTTGCGACTACTGGAGGGAGGGCAACCTCCTCTTGCACTTGCCTGCTATCCTAGAAAGCCTTGCTGGAGAAAGGAAGAAAAAGGCAGGTGATAGGGACAGGCCAAACAGTCTGTAAACAAGGACAAATGGTAAGATCTGACCTCCTTTCCTGGCAGAGGGAGTACTTATTCCCATTGAAATGTATCTGTCAGGAGAGGGCAGAACCAGAGCAGAAAAGAGGGTAAGTTTTGGGGAGGGGTCTGTTAGACAGCAACTGTCTGTAAGGACTTTCCTAGTGGGAAAAATGGTGGTTGAGATATGTATGAGGCTGCTGAAAGAAACAGTCTTACTGAGGCCTCTTAGGTCCAGGGTAATGTGGGTGTGCTGATCCAGAGACCACTGTGGCACTGTACTTACAACTGCATTGTAAGTAATAAAATGCTAACATTAAATGTTAGCAGTTAATGGGACAGATGTTAGGGGATTTTCTCAAAGTGCCTGTAGGGAGGTCACCCGGTTCAGGCTCCCCTAGGAGACCACAGTCCAGAGCGACAGGCAGGCTCCCCTCAATCCTTAGAGACACTGATGTCCCACTAGTGCGTCTGGCTGTGGTGGAGGTTGTGCCCACCTCAGGGCTGAGGATGGACAGGCTGTGCTAAGGCACAGACTCGAAGTCAGGCGGCTGGAGAGCAGTGCCTGGAAACACTGCTGCCCCGCATGGCCCGTCACCAGTTTATGGCACAGCTGCTCCATGGCTGGGGGTGGCCGTGGAGCTTCTGCCGGGGCAGGTGCTGCACACTCACTTTCCTTTGGCTTCAAACTTCACGTAGGTGTGGGCCAGCCCGTTGCCCGTCTTACTGAGGAGAGACAGGCCCTCCTTCAGGACTTCCTCCGTCAGAGGACAGGGAGCCGGCACCTGGGAGGAGAGAGCACAACACCAGCGCTGGCCTACGCACAGCCAGGCGGTGCTGAGGGCCCCCCCCTCACCTCTTCCTCCTTCTCCTCTTCCTCCCCCTCCTCCTTCTCTTTCTCCTGCTCGTCGTCCTCCTTCTCCCCCTCTTCCTCCTCCTTCTCAGGGCTGTGCTCGTCCCCCTCCTGCTCGTCGTCCTCCATCCTCCCAGGACAGAACCCTGTCCCCTCTTCCCGCGGAGGCTGCTCCCAGAGGCCCGGCGGCGCGGGCCGCGGCTCCCGCTGCCATGGGAACCGGGGGTGGGCACGGCTTCCCGGGAGCGGCGCGGAGCCGCCGCCGGGGTGGGCTCGCGGCTTCCCGGGGCACGGTGTTCTTTGGGTAGTCACTGCCACATGGAAAGCTCAGAGCGTGTCCCGCCGTCATCAGAAGCACTTTGCTAATCCCACTCCGCCTTCCCAGGTGTGTGGGAACAATCTGCAATTGTTGGCGTATCCAGAGAACTGAAGGATTATTTTGGTGGGAAGGGACCGCTGGAGGCCATCCTGCGTGCACCCCAGCTCAAAAAATGGAGCCAGCTTCACAGTCAGGCTGGGCTGCAGAGGGTGATGGTCACTCAGGCAGTGAATGTCCTGAGGAAAGACATTCCCTCCAGTAAATGTTTAATTAACATGTTGAGTAGAATTGGGCTCGGGGTCTTAATGAAACCTCCCCAGACATAACTGTCTGGATCCAGGAAGGAGCTTTTGGGGTCCACCGCTCCAGCCCTCTGCTCCAGGCTGTGGAGATGGGAAGGGGTGAGGCTGCCTATGCCCAGTCAATGCCAACAGTGCCTGCAAGAGCCGGGTGTTTACCAGCTGGGAACACTACTCAGAGCTGACGGTCACCAGTGATTTGCAGTCAATACAAAGTCCAAGGCCCTGCTCCCTTTCCCTCCAGTGGACTTCGCTCCTCTGCAGGCCCCGGGAAGCGCCAGTGTTAGATAACCCGGTCCAAGTGGAGCTGGATGTCAGACAGGAGTGTGCCAGCCATCACCCCTCCTGCTACACACTTGTCTGTGCTGAGGGCTGCATGCCAAGCTGCCATCTCTGTCCCGCTGGACCATCCAGTTTCCCTCTGGACACCCTGGTGCCAGCTCCTTCTCCTGTGCTACATTTGCCCCATCTGAATTCAGTCCCTGCTCATTATTGTAAAATTGCAGAATGGTTTGGGTTGGAAGGAACCTTAAAGGTACCTAGTTCCAACCCCCCCTGCCATGGGCAGGGATGGCACTCACTAGACCAGGTTGCTGAGGGTCCCATCCAACCTGGTCTTGAAGACCTCCACGGATTGGGCATCCATGGCTCCTCTGAGCAACCTGTTCCAGTGCCTCACCACCCTCACAGTAAAGAATTAACCTGCACATGAACTTTTCCTTTCCTGCCTTTGATTCCTGCCCTAAATATCCCCCAATTACAGGAGGAAAGCCAAATCTTTAAAAGAGAGAAATTTTATTTAGGTTATATACGTATGAAAAGAAGGATCCCAAACCTAACTATACTGATCATTAGGGAGGTTATATGCTAAAAGCTGGTTTGCATACCCACAAACCAGCACAGGGTAATGATGGCAGGAGGGGGAGTCCAAGCAGCACCCTGCTGGGCTGCTTCCAGGCACATCCCAGTGGCCATCAGCCCACCAGAGGCCCATCTTGATGAGCACAGGGACACAATGGCAGATAGGAGCCCAAATTAAGGACTCATAGAAAAGGACATCCTGTCTGACCCCCTCCCATGGCTGTCCCAGGGGATCCTGACCCCCAGAGCACCTTTAGGATTGGGATGTCACTGTGCTCAGGGGTGTGAGACACAGGATGGGATGCAGGGGAAGAGAGTTTGGGTATTGCATGGTACTCATTAGGAGGTGTTTACGGCAGGAACCAAAGGCAGGAAAGGGAGGGATCTAGATGACTTGTGGGGAAACAAGTGTGAGATACAGAAATAAAAAGGGCCAGTCCTGTGTAAATGGTTTGTGATGGTTTGGCCATTCCCTGCACCTGATTAGTGCAGCCTGTCCCATCTTCTCATTAAACTCCATTCACAATTTGCCCGGGGTGAGGGACTTGGGGCCAGGGAGTTGACTACTGGGGGACCAGAAAGACTGGAGAGATTGGGATGGGGGGGGGCAGCTGCTGGACACTGCCTGAGCCCAGCTGCTGGATGGACACACTGTACATGTGTGCGTATATACATATATAAATACACATATATACATGGGTGCACATGAGTGTACTTCCATCCTGCTCAGCCAGAACATGGGGTGGCATGAGGCTGCTGGCACTGTGTGTGAGTGCTCTGTGTGGCTGGTTGTGTAATCTGTGTGGCTATCCATGGTTATATGGTTAAGTGATGTGTATTCAGAATCACAGAATATTCTTAGTTGGAAGGGACCCACAAGGACCTTCTGTGTGTGTGAGTGGTGCCTACTGGAAATACAAGCGCAGCCTGGCTATTGTTTGGGGCTGAGGACATGGAGCCACCACAGCCTCTCTTGGACTGTTCCATCTGACACAATGCATTTTCCTCCAACAGCAACCTGTTTAAGATTCAACCACTACAGTGTGCAGGGAGAATCTGGCACTATTTCCAGTCCCTAGAGCTGCAGTCCTGCCAGAAAGCAGACAAAACAGAAGAAAAACAAGATCTGGCACTCCTGCTGATACAGAAATGATTTTCCTTGAGTTTATTCCTCGTTAAATGAATGCTTTCATGCCTCCATGTTCTCCTCAAAGCAGCCAAGATCAATGCTCAGCTCCCATCTGTTTTTTTTCTATGTAGGTCACTCTCCTGGGCTCTTGTGCTGTGGGCAGGACTGGGCAGGAGCAGGAACTGACAGTAGAGCTGCAGCCAGCAGCCAATCCCTGTGAATGATTCTACCCACTCCCAGCAGCCTTAGGCCCCCTGCATGTTCCTGCTGCATCACCACTGCTCTGGCCATGATGACCCCAGTACACTGTGACACCAAATTGCAGCCATGGCCCAGCAGCCTCTCAGAAACACATGCTCTGGTCGTAGACAATACAGCTTTCAGAATTTTTTTCGCCTTTGAATTATCCTCCTCCTCCCCACGTCACTCCATACGCACCTGGAGCTGGGAGCTGCCACCTCCCTCCTTGCTGCTGTCAGGCTCTTCTTTCTTAGACCATCTGACATCCTTCCATGTCAGATGACCTTGCTCTCACTAGACAGAGCTTCCCAACAGTGCTTATCCCACTGCCACCCACCAGTTTCAGCGCCATTTTAGCCTGTCTCTCCTTCCACAAGAAGCTGTGGCAGCAGCTCTGCTCCCACCTGGGAAGGAGATGCCTCTGAAGGGCTGAGAGCTTTTTCTTTCCCATCCGCTCCAGCTGGGCAGCAGGAATTCCCCCCCCCAGCAGCATCTAGGTAGAAGCCCTCACAGCATTAGGCTTTCTCCTCGGTCTTCAGCTCCTGCCTCTCATCCCTCAGGTGATGCTGGCACTTGCAGCTGGAACGCTGCCCCTAGACTCCCAAGGATATGCCACCTCATAGCTAAGCTCCTCCTTGTGAGGCACTTCCTTTTTCGTCACCCTTAGTACTACTGAAAAAAATCAGCAGCTGGGAAGTAACATCTAGTCTTGTGTCCTCGCCCACCTGCATGCAGCTGAGAGCAGGCAGCAAGCACAGCCTCAACACACAGCCTAAAATCCTTCCCTGCACAGGGAGGGAGCTGCTCACTCCACATTTAATGAGCAGTCAATTACCAATCCTCACAGGCAGAGCATAGGGATGAGCACATTACGGAGCCTGCCTGGAAAGACCAGCTCACTAGTGGGACAGCCAGGTGCTCCAGCAACTACTGGAATAGAGACACTGATGGAAAAGATAGAGTCAAATCATCACAGGCCCAAAGAAGAGCTGTTACATGACAAGCCAGATGCAGGCTGAAACCTGTGCAATGCCTACTGGGGCAACGGTGGGCCCTCAAGGAAGAGCCTACAAAAACCACACTACCCTCTCTGCAACAAGCCACCTCCAAAAGCACCAGGTTCTGTATGCTGCCTGTCCCCAGCTGCTTCCAAATAAGATCCGAGACACACCCTTGCTTTTTCAGTTTTTCCTTTATTGTTCAGTACGGGACACAGGTGAGGTAAGACATCTCACAAGGGTCTAAGCTGACAGGCTCCTTGCTGATGGAGCTGAAGGATGCAGACTGTGTGGTTCCTTCCCCCAGCACCAGTGGTCCCCTCCCACTGCAGTACTGCAGGGAAAGGGGGAGATACTGGCCAGGTGGGCTGTGGGCTCTTAACAGGTCAACAGGCAACTGAGGATTCTGCCAATTCAGAGAGGAGGCTGTCAAGACTTTGCTGAGACAGGCTCCCACTAACAGGACTCCAACATGGTGGGGGTGGTTAGCAGAACAACTAGAACAACGACCGTGGAGGGGGAAAGCCTTGGAGGAGGCCTCTGTACTGAGAGATGTGCAATGAAAGGTCCCTTCTTGTTTCCATTTCTTAACCACAAGGGACTGCTCCTCACAGGTGCTTCAGTGTTTGGCATTGATAATATCCACAAACTCTGGCTTGAGAGAAGCTCCACCAACAAGGAAGCCATCCACATCATGCTGAGAGGCCAGCTCCTTACAGTTGCTACCAGTGACTGAACCTAAAAATGGAGCAGTGTTTTAGGGTCAGGTGCAGCCAGCTCTAGGAAAATGGGGCCAGGACAAAGGCAAGACCTGCAAGGTACCAGCCACCTCTTGCAGACAGCAAGACTGTCTCCCATTTACCCAAGTAAGCTAACAAACAAGCTAGTAGGTGGCTCTTCATGCTCTGACAGTCTCAAGTTTCCTCACTCAGCAGAGCATGATGTACAACTACAGCAACAGGCAGAGAAACTAAGCACTTTCCTGCCCTGGAAAGTGGCTTCAGACTCACCGCCATAGATAATCCTAGTTGACTGAGCAACAGCATCAGACACGTGGCTTTTCAGCCACCCCCGCAGCTTCTCGTGAACTTCCTGAGCCTGCAATAGAACACGAAAGTCCCACTGAGGGCTGAGCCATTCTGCACACAATTCCCTTCCAAAGAGAAGGGAACCGTTAGATAATATCTAAATCCTTACGTCTAAAATTCTCTAAATTGCTAAGTATCTCCAGAAAATTGTCACTAAGAATCCCCAGGAAGATTTCTTGAGTGGGAAGGGTCAGTTGGCAACAAATCAGCCACCCTTCCCCTGCTCATACCTGTTGGGGAGTTGCAGTTTTACCAGTTCCAATAGCCCAAACTGGCTCATAGGCAAGAACCACTTTACTCCAGTCCTTCACATTATCTAGGGAGGAGGGAGAAGATATAGGTAAGCACAATACCCTTATGCTGCGAAGAACAGAGCTCTTCTGATAACTGATAAAAAGAACACCCCTATTTTCTTCTCTTACCAGCAATAGCCTTGGTCTGTTCAAAAACCACCTTCTCTGTTATGCCAGCTTCTCTCTCATCCAGCTTCTCTCCAATGCAGGCAATGACTCCAAGGCCCTCAGCCAGTGCATGAGCCACCTTCTGCCCAATCAACTGAGAGTAGAAAAGAAATGAGGGAAACAATAAACCAGAGCTACTCTTGTAGTACTGTTTTAACTGCTCACCCTTCCAGTCTTTGCAGGCCCATCTAAGCTGGACCATCTCACCATTCCATGAGGTCACTCACCTCATCAGACTCTCCAAAAACATGCCTTCGCTCTGAGTGGCCCAGGATCACCCATGCAGCTCCAATATCTTTGATCATTGCTGGGCTGAGGAGAAAGGAGATGACTCAAACCTCTGGAGGAAATTCAGGTCCCAGAGGCATCCTGACTTTACTCTTTCTCCAGGGCTCACCTGATCTCTCCTGTGAAAGCACCCTTTGGTACCTTATAACAGTTCTGTGCTGCAACTGCAATCTTTGCATCAAGCTTCTGACGGGCAAAGTCAAGGTAGATGGCAGGGGCTCCACAAACCACCTCTGGAAGGCAAAGCACATGGTTATCCTTGAGACAGGCAAAGGGCAGAAACTGTACCTAGCCACTGACCCCAAGAGGTCATTCCTCTCTCCCGGGAAGGCTCAGCCTGCCCCTCCTCGCTGACCTTTGGGGGGCTCTGTGCCGCATGACTATCCCGGCTATCCGATGACTCAACAGAGGGGAGGAAAGCCCTTTTCAGCGGGCTGACAGGCGATACCAGGCCGCTGGCCAGGTCACAGGGGTCCCTTGGAAAGAGCCCAACTGAGAAACCGATCGAGAATCCCATCCTGCGGGCTGGGCCTGGCCTGGCCGAACCGGAGAGAGCCGCACCGGGCTCCGCCTGGGGCTGTGACCGGGCACGGCGGCGGGGCAGGGGCAGGGCGGCTGCAGCGCGATGCTCCGCGTCCGCCGGTGGCGGCGGGGTGGGGGCCGGGCCCGGGGAAGGCGCGGGGCCGCCGGGGCCTGCGGGAGCAGAGAGTGCAGCCGGGACGCCCCGGGGTTCGGCCGCACGTGTCCGCCGGGCCCGCGGAATCCCGGATTCAGTTTCGCGGGTATATTTAGCGCCGCTGCCGACGGGTTATATTTAGGCCCCCGCCGCCCTCTGACATTTGCCGCTCCCCCGTCCGGGCCCGACCCGGGCCCGCCGGGCCGTGCGGGACGTGCGCTACGTGCGGGCCGCGCCCTCACCGGTGTCGGCGGAGAGCTTGGCGCCGTTCAGCGTGTGGATGAGCTCGCCCAGGCTCTTCTTGTCGCCGTTCATCTTCCAGTTGCCCCCCACGAAGAACTTCCTAGGCGCCATGGCGGGAGGGACGGAGGGAGCGAGCGGGGCCGGTACCGGAGGAGAAGCGAAGGTCAGCAGCGGCGACGGCGCGCGCTTCGCCCGGCGCCCGCCTTTATATCTCGGCGGCGCGCGCGGCCCCGCCTCCCCGCTAGCCCCGCCCACCCCCCGCCCGCGCTTCGCTCCAGCGAGGCGGGGACAGACAGACACAGGGAGGTATTTCAACTTTTATTTTGTCCGTCGCGTATTTTGGCATGTAAAGGGCACACAAGGGGAAGCGCTGCTCGTGGCCCACCTTGCTGCCTGCCCTGCGCCCCCGCCCTGCAGGGCAGGCAGGAAGAACCCCCCCCATACACAAGCCACACGTAACACACAAGCCCCCTCCTCTCCTTCCGGACAGCAAGGAGGTGACATCGTCCCACCAAGCAGCGAAGCACTAGGGCTGTGTGTCACCGGGGTGGGGACAGTGAGGACATTTCCTAGAGAAACAGATATTCCCACCCTCCCCCCGGACCCCCTTCACTCATGTCCACGGGGGCTCCAGCCCCCAGTCAATTAGTCAGTGAACTCATCTCCTCCTGTGTCTCCACCGAGGGGCCGTGAAGGGACCACTGGGGAAAGAGGAGCAGGGGAGAGAAGGACCCTACTCCCATCCTCACTGCCCCCACCCCTTCCTCCCCCACGCCTTCAGCCCACTCTCCCCCCACCACACACAGCAAGAGGATGTTCTAGCTGGGAATCCGCTGATAGAAGTAGATGTAGCCCAGGTCCTTGGGGGGCTTCTCAGAAGCACAGACTTTCTGGTCGTTGTAGATCACCCACCTGCAACAGGCACAAGAAGAGCTCAGGGATGCCATTCCATGGTTAAGACACAACTCCATTGAGTCCCCTCACCTGCTCTCATCCCTGATCCCCACAAGACCTCTGAAGAAACAGGGTGGGATTTAAAGCAGTACCTCAAAGTCCCCTTATGCTGTGGAAATCCCTCTCACCTGCCGTCTTTCTTGATGTGACAAACGTAGTGTCCACACATAGTCGAAGTGCCCATGTGGCTGATGAAGGCAAACAGCTGGTATTCTTGAGAAGAGGAGGGAAGAAAGGATCATCAGGGAAAAAGGAAAGGCATCTTACTCTGAAACACCCTGTGCAAAGCCCTCTCTAGAGAAGGTCCCTGATGGTAGCTCTGCTGGGTAATAATTTAGAACTGGATCCCCATCAAATGTGCCTGTGAGTGGTCTTAAGGCCAAACATGTAGGGAAATGATGGTAACTTCCATTTAGCCTTCTCTCTTCCAACTTTTTATTTAGCCCATGGGTGCTGGATGGGTAAAGCAGGGATTCCCTCTCCACATGGCATCCAGCAGCCCAGCAGCACTGGCACCAATTCTGCACACAGACTGGAACCAGTTTTGCCTGAAGGGCAAAAAAGCCTTCTGGGATAATTGCAAAAATGCAGCACAGCCCTTCCTGTCTTTCACTTCATGGCACTTCCTCTGCCTCTCTCTTACTGGCTTCCAGGTAATTCCTACCCAGCCTGAAGGGTCTGGACTACATGGCCATTCCTCCTCTTTTCCTCTCAGCTTCCATTTCAACAACCAGACCAGCTTTGTGACAGTTACTTGCTGCTAAAACCTGTAGTACTGCATGGATCAGGGACAACAAAGTCATGTGGAGTTTGCACCCCAAAATCCACATTCCTACAGCGTGGAACTCACTTCCAGGCCCATCGCGCACTTTAGGACCCACAGGGACGGATTCAGAGATGGAATCAGCTGCCGAGTGCCCTTCTGAGATATCCATAGCAGCTTCTGCAAGGTCATCAATGTGACTAAAGATCCAATCCACAGCACGCTCCAGACTGTTGTTCTGGAAGGAAGAAGAGAAGACAGTGAACTTGGGAATCCCTGTTCCTGAGAATATCCTTGCACTCTGATGTCACCCGTGCCTCTCACCGTGGCCCTGAGCGCTTTCATAGCGTGATCCCGGGAGAAGCCCATGGAGACAATAGTGGCCACACTGTCTTCTGAAGGAGGGTCTGGGCAGGCAATAGTTGATCCTGGTCCACTGGATCCAGGGAGGACTAATGGGTTAGCAAAGTCTGCAGCAGGAAACAGAACACAGCTCAGAACAGTTAGATCTCTCTGGGATGGATACAGTCCAAGTCCAAACTACTTCAGTTTTCCATTGTGGCAGCGGGACAGGAAGTACCGTGGCCCAGATGCAGTAAGCTTCACTACGGCCATGTGGCCCCATACCTGGATCATCCATATGTGACATGACCCACATCATGGCCGCCTCAACCCCACTGTTCCCTGTGTAATATACGGCTTTGCGGCAGGCATCCATGGGAAAGCCCATCTCCACTAGCTGGATAATCACCGACTCATCCAACATGGGTGCTGTGGGAACACAGAGATTAGAGCCACCCACTCCCACCCATCCCTGCCTGCTCCATTTTGTGTAGTGTCACACAGCCTCCAAAGCCACCACTTCTGGCTTTATTTCACACCAAGCTCCATCTCTCTGCTCTTCTCATCCTTTACCACCCTTGCTCTTCAGAAGTGCAGTCTCACACACAGGCATCCCAAAAGAACAAAACAACTGAACTCATGAACTTGGGAGCACTGGCTCCTCCCTAGGCTCCAAACCCAACTTCCCACTGTGGTTTGTGAAAATAAAATAACTCTACCAGTTAAATCTTGTATAAACCCCAGCTCTGCCTCCTCTAAATGCACCAGACATGCCACTCCACCATCCTGCACAGAACAGGAATCAACAAACTCCTTTGCATAACACCCTTGCATAACAGGCATGCAAGGGAGGCAGCAGGCAATCACTGACAGAGGGACAGGGAAAGTCTGAGCAAGTGGGAAACTGCTAGCATGGGAGACAAGGCAAGGAGAGCAGGGAAATGAGTCAGGCACCAGGAAGAGAGGAGGAGAATCACTAACATGTCGGAGAGGAGAAGTGAGGGGAGCAGAAGGAGTCGTCGTCCTCGTTGCCATAGAACCCCAGGCTACCTTTGGGCTCGTCTGGTGTCACCAGTGGGGGTGCGATGTCTGGCATTTCCTCTTCTCCATCCTGCAGCCCCGTTCCCTGCAGCGCAGAGATATCCAGCTCCTCTGGCATTTCAATGGAAACATCTGCAAAATAAAGTCTTGCTGAGCCTCCCCACAGGGGCAGAAACAAAGGATTCGGTTGGGAGATCTTGAAGGGTAAGTCCCTGCGGATGCCTGCAGCAACTTTTGGGGTAGTTCCTTTCCTCTTCGCAATGATGACCACAATATCCATATGTGACTCTCAGAACCTATATGTTCTGTACTTCTCATTCTTCTTACCAAGCTTTTTGGGCACCCAGTCCAGACCGAAAGTGAACTTCTTGATCTGGATGACCAGATAATCTGGGAAAGAGGCGAACCGTGTTGTTCTGAAAGAGACACATAATATTTTTAAATACTTTGTCAGCAACAATTGAGGGCATCTAGTTGATTTAAGAAATCAGTGAGTAGGGCAGAGGCATATTCTAAGCCAGGAGGATACACCTATTTGTACAGTACTCCTGTGCTGAGCTTAGAGGTCCTCAAACAGAACCATTTCTAAAGGAGAAGCCCAGACAAGATGGGACAGAGTGCAATGTTTACAAAATCTTGGGGGTTGAGGAAAAAGAGTACATGCTCTCTTACCCTCCAATCCTGTATTTTATAAGCCTCCTCACATTTTGGTGTTTAATTAAAAGTCTAACCCTTAAAAAATGTAGAGGAAATAATATCTTTTATTAGACCAACAGATACAGCTGGAGGAACTGACAAGCTTTCAAGCACAAGAGCACTTTTTTAGATATGAAGCAGAAGTGAATTTTAAGTTAACTGAATTTGATTGAACATTATTTTGGAATCTATGAAACAGAGGGGAATCTTTGTGAAGGGAGAAGTGCCTGTGAGACAAAATACTTATTACCAGGGAATAACTGCAACATGCTGTAGAACTAACTTAATCAATGGTAAAGTGTTTGAACACAACTCACTAACAAGCAAAACAAAATGTTACTTTTCGATGTGATGTTTGTTTGTAGTAGCTATTTCTTACTAACAGAATATTTGTTAGAAAAATACTTCCAGCTTCTTCATTGCAGAAGAGCACTCAGTAGCATCACAGCAGAAAGCTGCTTACATTTGTAATCTTCTCACTCTACCTTTTCACTCTTGCATGTGCTCCAGGCAGTGAGAAAAATTAAAGCCGTTCTTTAAACTTTGCTACTAGCACTTAAGTTACCATTCTTAAAAAGAACTCTTGCATCTGTTACACTCAGCGTTTTGCTCTAATCTTAATAGCTAAAAACTTAAAGAAATTTTAGAGACCATGCAAGACCACTGTCGCCATACTGTCAGTACTGATTCTAAAGCTAAATTTTACATTTACAAAAGCTACTAGTTTTCTGGAATATAGCTGTATTTTCATAGCCTCTCAGCAACTGAAATCTGACTTCACTAACACTGCTGTTCTGCCCACTCAGGGCAACCACTCCAGCACTGACAGACTGATTCCCAACCTGCTTCAACCTTCTATGGGTCCAGGGTGTGGTTGACTACAAAGCTTCGGTAATGCTTCTTCCCCAAGCCACTACAAGTAGTCCCCAAAGATGCAGCTACGGCCAGTTTGTCACAGCCTAGCTGACACACACTCACTTGAGAGCCACAGACTTGGCCTGCAAGGCTGTGCTCCAGAAATCATCCACCTGCTCTGGAGCTCCATAGGCCTCTAGGCAGGAGCTGAAAGGCACCTTGGCTCGCACCAGCTCAGGCAGTGGCTGCTTCTCCTCCTCTGCCTGCCTCTTCTTCTCCTCATATTCCAGTAGTTCATCTAGAGAATAAAGCAGAGTCGTCAAGGACCATCTCTAGGTACCTACAAAACAACTGGTGTAAGCTATACCCAGGGGCAGAACAGGCCTATAGATACACGCCATCAAGAATGGAGCATAACTTCCAGAGCACTGTTCTGCTACTGCAGTCAGTCCTGAATCACAGGCCAGCTTGTGGTGTCCGAGGGAAAGGCTCCACAGGGACATCACCGTGTCACACCACCTCTGAAGAAATCAGCCTGATCCCACAAAAGCAGGAGAAGGATCTGGCCTCAGAAGTGGCAAAGAAGTCCCCTTCTCATTTAAGGAGTTCTGTAAGAATAGTACAATATACAAACATAGGGTTTGCTACTGTTCAGGTCTTGGCACATTACTGACCTTTGTTGAGTGCAGCATCCATTGGCACAGGCAGCTGCATAATATAGTCCACACGCTGGGTATATTTCACCTTTTCTGTGGCCAGGCACTTCAGCTTCTCCTCCACCAGAAAACGGAAGACCTCGTTAGGGTTCTCCGAGCTGCGGCAGTTCCTCTGAAGAAGGAGAGATTAGAAGGATAAATGTAACATCAGAATGGCAGAAATAACTATCTGCAGTAGCAGTGATGCCACACAGGACATGGCTGAAGAGTATTCACTTCTGTACCCAGTCCTCTTGAAAAGACAGCAAAGAGGAAACTAGAGCCAACTTCACTACCCCAGGAACCCACAGCAGTCCTGCCCCTAAAGAAGAAAATTTGCATCTCCAGCTGTGCAACTCCCAGCAGAGATTTCTCCAAGGAATCAGCCCTGAAAACATGGCCAAGCATCTCTCCTTCTCTGCCTTGGCAGCTGCTGGCTGGCCAATTTCCCTGTGTTCTCTCCCTCTCTCTGCTCTGATTGCCAGCTTCTCACCTCCACTCCTTACCCTTGCTGTGGGGAGAAAACCAAGCTGGCTTTTCCATGATTTGACAGATAGACTCAACCATTACCTCCACCATATTGATGAAGTGCAGAAAGAATTCCTGGGCATCCTGCTGTCGGTTAGTGGAAAATTCTGGGTGCCCCTTTCCGATGAGGGACTTAAACATGCGTGGAGCAATGCCATTTTGCATACCCTGCAAACAACAAAGTGGAACAGGAAAGTGGTCATAATTTGCCAAGCATGTGTCGTGGCAAGTAGCACGCTACTCTTAGCCATGCTTTTCTTCAGGTGACACGGTCTTGGAATGAGCCTCAGGAAATGTCTGCAGAAAGGGTTCTCTCTCCTTTCCCACATAGCACACACAGTACCTCATGCAACACATACATCAAGAGGATGCCATATCTAAGGCTCACCTTCTGATCAGACTGCTGTTCCCCATCTGCAGAGGCTGGCCTTGAATACTCCCCAGAAAGCAGTCCATGGCCCAGTTTGGCTCTGGAATGATGAAGTCACTGTTAGCATCAAAACAGTTTCTTCGATCCCACATACTCCAGGAGCCACATCAACCCATCCAGCTTTAACACTGTCAGTCTCACAGGTAACAGCTTTCTCTGCTGCACCAGACAAGATCATCTTATTGTGGTCTGCCCTCTGGCCCCAGGAGATATCATTGCCTTCAAAGTTACCAGGACTTTTGGGCACCAATCTCAACCACTGCTTGCACACTGAGTAGCACATAAAGGAAAAACAGGTGCTGAGCCACATGGCAATAGTGTAACAGCCAAACTGAGCTGCAGCCCCGACATGGGTAACGTAGCAGTCTATCTTACTATGCAGGAGACAACAGGGCACAGGGAAACTGTCTGAGCCAGAAATAGCATTGCTGTGAGCAGACTGATCACTTTTTCCCAGAGGAAAAATCAGGGATGACTGCATGAGGCACTTAATGGACAACAGAAGTGTTCAGGAACTTCCTCTTATGCTGACTCTCCTACTGTTTCACTTCACTCAAGTCATTCCCCATCAATACTGCCATTTGTCTGGAACCAAACCTTACCAATTCTTCCCTCTGCTTTCTGGCTGTCTCACCTTAATCCCCTCTCATTGAACAACTCACTCCAGGCTGTCCAAATTTAGAAACCACCCCTACCACTGAGCTCCCTTCCACAAATGCCACCTTCCCTTTCTTCATCCCAAACCTCCACACGCTGCTTTGCCGTCTTAGAGCAGCTGTAGCACAGATTTCATGTATTTAAAATGTAAAACCCTCCCAAATCTTGTGTTCCTGCATCTACATATTCTCCTGCTATTGCTCACACAATGCCTCTTGAGTAAAGCCTCTTTAAGCATATATAAATTACCCACTGAGAATAAAGTTGACTAAATCTACATATTCCTTTGCTCTTTACAATCTCCCTCCATTGCAGACAGCAAACACTTTTGCTGTTATGCAGACAGAAGCTGCCTACCAGAAATCCCCCTGGGGTAACAGACAATACTGTCTTCCCACATAACTCATTTAAGAGCCTCCCATGAACGCTGAGGTGCCCTCTGTCCTCTGCACCTAGGGCATTCAGCTGAATTTGTTAGCTTACATCCTTATTGATCACTGAGGATCAGTGTCTTCGGTGGTGGGCATGGAAACAGAGAGTGAGGGAGAAACCTGAACAAACCAGCACAGAAGGGATGCACCCAGGCAGCTTTGGCCTTCCTTCTCTCACCAAAATTCTACGTACACTTGTGTGCTGAAATCCTGTGTGGGGTCTGAAGGTGCGCTTTGGAATATCTTCTCCAGCTTGTCCACATACCTGCAGAACAAAATGAGACAATCTAAGGGATATATAGGTTCATCTAGTATAGAGGCAGTTCTGAGCATGATTACTGTAACTCTAGGAGACCTTTCTACTGATCCCAGACTAATGGAAAAGGGTGACTAAACTCACTTACTTTCTCTGGAAGTCTGGGATACTGAACAGCACCTGCATCACAGAATTGAGGTAGCAACTGTTGCCCAGGTTACGGATACCAGTGTACCCAGGACCATAGAGAGGCTTGAGCTGCACGCCAGACTCCTGGATGAGCTCCCACTCCCCAATGCGCTGATTCATGTCTATTTCCAGTTCTGTCATTGTTTTGTCTGTCTGCAGAGGGAAAGAACAGGAAAAATCCTCAACACAGACTCAAGGGCACATTAGAGGTGTGAAAAGTGCAATGTTGTAGAGATACACATAGTCAAATCCATTGTGGTTTATTCTATTCAAAGAGGAGGAAAAAACAAGAATTGTTTCTATATATCTGAATACCTATGACAGAAAGAGGAAGGATAAGAAACACGGGAGAAATCTGAACCATTCCTTGAAAAGAGGCATAGAAATCACACACTAACACTGAATCTAGGGAACAAAGCTCAGCACCTGGGAGCCTCTCTGCCCACAGTACTGACACATAACCCCAAGGAAATAAACCTGAGGGACATGAAAGAAAGGCAAAAAAGGCAGTGAAAGAAGACAGGTAGATGAGATAACTCTCTGTGTGACAAAAAAACCCAAGGTTTCTTGACCAGGAATGGTTCTGCATAGTCACAGAAAGCTGGAATCCAACCAAAATACCTAGAGTTGCTACTCTCTCCCTCTCAGGCCATGAAGGATCACCCTTCCCCCTCACCTTCTGCATCTTGAGCATGTCAATCCCAAAGTGTGCCAGGTGTTCTGCCAGGTTGGGATCCAACACCATGTCATCCTCGTCATAGGAGTAGACATCTATGCAGGAACCCAGAGGAGAAACAGAGACTTATAATGGCCTATGATCTCAAATTCACAGTTGGATGAAGAGAACAGAGTGCTCAGAACTGTGAGTTTTGACAAACTGGGCAGTTGGGGTTTCTTTTCCTCCTCAGCAGAATAGCATCACAGAACACTGAGATTCCTCCAAACAACGTGACAAGACAAACAACTTTGCCACTGATCGAGGTACAGAGGTACACATACGCCCAGAGTGAGGAAATTGGGTTACTGTGCCATATCCTCTCTGCTTAAGATTTGGACACAAAATTCTTTGATAAAGACCTCACCACAGAAAATAAGATGGCAACCTGGATAACTATTCTAAAGTCCTCCAGTTACAAGGGAGTGGAGGAGGAAGGCAAGGTTTTATCAGCTGTTTCTTCACTCACACAAGAAGTACATCAGAGTGGGGAAGTTCACAATGGGATGACACTGCACATTCCAGGTCATAAGATGGGCAGCATTAGTCCCATACCTGGAAATCCTCCCTAACTTGCCTTGTCAGAGACCCAAGTCAGCCCTAGTGTGCCTGGGATCTCCCCACAGAGGATCCCCTTCTCACCAGCCCCATCAGGAGTAATTGTTCCCAGTTTCACAGCCAGTGGGTAGCCAGTTTCTCGGTAATGCTCAACCGCGTGATTGTTGCCACCACTGCCATCAAAGTAGCGCCGGCCACAGAGGATGGCTCCGTCCGTCATGTTCAGCCACAGGTTCTCCTTCATGTCACACTTGCTGCACTTCCAGCCACTATGGACAAGGAACAGAGAAAAAGAGATCAGAGTGAAAACCTTTGGATCCTACCTCCCAAGCCCTCTCCATTACTACCCACTGACCGCATTACCCGTACTATAGGCAATCTCATTTCTCTTTCATTTCAGAACACTGAGCATCCTGAAATGCCTTAGTTTGCCATCTCCCCCGAATTTACTATAACAAGGCACACTCAGAGACTCACAAAAGCAGTGTCATCTGCTGCTGCAGTACAGGACAGGAGAATAAAGTGACGGGGACAGGTCTGGGACACACCTAGTTTCAGTACTAAGCTCACCATGGTGGGATGCGGACATCGTTCTGAAGTTGGTGCAGAGAAAAAGCGTGTTTGGAAACACGTCGAACCTCCCCATCCCAAGCTTGCACCTCCTGCTTCCGTGAGGCTGAATCTGCTGTCAGGATGGCCTCAATTGCACTGGCAATCTGGAATTAGGACAGCAGGAAAAAACATGAAGGGCACACGGAAAGAAGCTTCCAGTAGCACAGCACTGCACATTTAGGCAAGTTAGTTGTGTTATGGAGCCTCAGTCATACACAAGCCAGGAATTCATAATATAAAGAACTGCGTAAATGCAGAACAGTCCTGCTTACTGCCAGCTGAGACTTCACAGCAGCTCTGCAGGATCCCTTTCACAGGGTAGTGTTTCCTTCTCTGTAAAGGTACATTTCCTCATCAATAGAAAACACAGTCCTCCACCCAAACATACCCTATCTCTGACCATGTCTGGTAGGCCCTCCAGCCCATCACGAGGAATATCCAAATGGTCTGGGAAAATTACTATTTTTACATCTTCGTCATATTCAAACTTTTCTTCTGTGATGTCAAATCCACCTTCTACACCTACAGGAAGGAAAAAACACTGCGGTAACACGTAAAACCAAAGAGCTTGCCAAGCTTCTTTGCCCAGAGCTTACATGAAATAAAGCACCATGACTAAGATAAAGCTCTAAATCAGTGATCTACAACCTTTCTTCTACTTCTGGATCCCAAAATTTCTGCTGGTGGTGTGGACTTCACAGAAGCAAATATAAGCCCAATGACAACAGGTTTGCCTTTTCCCAGCTCTTTTTACCGATGCTTAAAAAGAGTCTCTAGACCCTGACTACAACCAGAAGAAAACCACTTGTTCTAGAACAGAGCCAAGATAAAGCACTGGTGTTCATCCTTCACCAGAATACTCAAGATGGTGAATGGAGATGTGCATGAAGAGATCATCTTGCAGCCCAGTGCACAGGTCAGCTCTGCCAGCATCTTTAAGGAGCCTGCCTCTGTTTCTTGCCTTTTCCAGAAAGGATAGTTCAGAGTCCTGACTCAAGCAAGAAGAACCAGGAGCTCCCCTGGAACATCCAGAATCGCAGAAAAAGTCTTAGGAAAGGTATAGTGCTAGTAGTTTCTCACGTACACTTAGCCTTGCTTTCCAGAAGTTGAAACAGAAATGGAAGATCCATACATAAAAGGTTATTTGCCAGCTGTCAATAGTCATGATGGATGTTCGCCTCAAACATCTGTAGTTTCTGCAGATTCCCTCAACTATAGCAGGGAACAGTTTCCGAATTATGTAGGTACTCAGGGAAAAAGCTTGGCCGTTCCTGTTCTCCAGGTGTTCACATGCTACATCCCAGAAGAAAGCAGGCAAGACAGACAGGGTTTATTAGCAGCCTAAACCCCCTGATTTTTTAAACTGAATTTCCTTTATTCCTTGAAAAATTGCACGCTGTGGCTGCAATAACCTCTGCAACAGATCTATGAACATCTGTGACTGCAACAAATCTCTGCAGGGAATACAAGCTTTTGCTGTTCAGTGTTTCTGTCTCAAGAATCCTGTGTGTGACACAGTTCTGATAACCACTACTGCATTTCCTTGAAACATTATTGACAAAAACACCCGGTCCCATGAGATCTTCTGCAACTCCCTCCTTAGATACCTACAATTTTTACACTGTGTACAAACTGCTACCTATGAATATGGTGATTTTAGAAATACCTGAAAACAGTCCCCAGCATCATGCAACAACATACCCAGATAATCCTCTTCTGTGCCCTCTTTGGCACAGCCCAGAGAGATTTCCTGTCACCACTTCACAGAGTAAAGCAATACACAATCCCCCAGGGCATTACACGATTCCTCAACTCTAAACAAACTAAACCAGACTGGTGAGGTTCCCTCAGTGGTTATATGAACCTTCTGAGGCTCTAGATGAGGAAGAGTGTCTTCAGCCAGCAGACTGACTCCTAGTCCTTTCCCCCCCACTTATAGCCAACACCTTGCCATGAGGCACACTGCTTCCCTTTCCATGGTATCTATGCACCACAGACTACAAAAGTCATTCAACCAACATTCAGGCATAGGAGGCAAGTACTGTAGATTTCTTTTTTTTTTCCCATGGAGAGAGGAGAATGAGGTACAGAGAGATCAGGGGCTGCATTTTGCAGCTAATGACATTTTGCTCTTGAATCTTTCTAGTACTTTAAAAAAATCTCCTGTGTCAGGATTAGCTAAACCACCATAGTTCAGCTAAAATAAAGATTAAAAAAATCTCTCCTGAACTTAAGACCACTGTCTCAGAGGGCTAATACTTTCTTTTATTCTCTCCTGATGCATTCACACCACTAAACTGTTATCACAGGCAGATATTTGCCAACCCACTGATAACACTTCTCTCAAGACCTTTGTAGAATTCAGGATGCAGAAGTAACTCATAATGCAGACTGGGCCTCATCTCTCCAAAAGCAGCATAATCGTATCAATAAAAGCACTGGCTACCTGAAGAAACATAGATTCTGATCTCAATTTTACTAGAAGTGATCTTTTGGACTCCATTCAGCTCACCATCCAAACAGAGAGCAGCTGACAGCCTTAATAGCGGTGTTTGTGCTCCAGCAACAGTGGAAAAAGTGAGCCAAAAGCAACATGTTCCCAGTCCAGGTTCTGGATTTCCCTCTAGTGGTCAGCTTCCAGCAAGCCAAGAACCTGTTACTGCTACAAATGTTCCTGTCCTCTGCTTTATATGTCTCCATAATGGTTCAGAAATTACGAGCTGAGACTGCACCAAATAAGCAGCATCTCCACTGATTGCCATGACAGCCTTTTCAGTTGGTGCAAGAGAATAATGGAACACCAGCCCTGTTCTTCAAAAAAAAAGGGCTTGTTTTTAATATTTTAATGTTCACATGTATTTCCTCCAGCATCAGCCTTGTACTTCAAAGACCCATTGAGCCAAAAACGTTAATACGGCATTTACCATTAACTTCTTCCCCATCTATATCAATAACACTAGTTCAATATCTGAGAAGTTTACAAAATAGTTTATCTGTCAGAAGCTTCAAACTTACTTTTCTCAGACTTATATATTTTCTCAAACTTCCTTCAGCCCCACACTGGGGACGTCGTGTTTAAGCAACAATCCCATTCTGGTTATAACCATAACAAGCTGAGCCAGGCATGCAGAAAGGATACAAAATGTATTTATCCACAGAAAACATGATGCAACTTTGGACACAAAACACAACTACCACCTCAATGACTGTTCTGCAGAAACTGTTCACCTGAGACACATTAGAAAATGTGAAGTCTTACTTTGGCCAGTCATACTAGCCCAGAAGAGTAAAGGCAAAAGAGACGAGCCAGGCAGCTCCAGAGAGCTGGCTCAAAACAACAAGGACCACAGAGTGCACAAGTACTTCCTTACCAATAGCCAAGCGAGTTGGTTTCTTCCTTGGGGGGTCCCCAGCACTGGAATTGGTGTCTTCTTCCTTCTATGGCATTGACAAGAAATACGGAAATAGAATTAGGGGGACAGGCAAGCGGTGGCAGGCCTTAAGGATTGAAATTAAGCTACCCTGAGAACAGAAAGAAGCTGGGCCGAAATAGCATGGGCAATCCATACAACAATGCAACATAAGCAGAGCTGAAGGACTGGTGTCCCTCAATTCACCAGGAAAAACATCAGTTGTGTCTGAGGAGAATAAACTGTATCTGGTTGAATAAAGAGACACAGCCCAGCTCTCAATTTCAGAACAAGTTTGAACTTATATATTTTTATTTTTTACCGGTTTACGTGTTCTTTTGAGATGCAGATAGACCCGCTGGCCTGTTTTCTGATAGTGCCTTTCCACATACTGCTTCCCAAAGCCCAGGAACGTGTTCATGCAGATATACAAGCCGCCATCTGACTCCTGGAAGGAAGGAGGAATAAAACTGAAGGGAGGTGGGAAAGAATGCCATTCCAGCTGCTAGAATAGGCAAGGAAAACTAGTCATTAGTCAGTAAATCACAGCAACAGCTCATTCCTACATACCAGCCACTTAGCAGCGAGTCAGAAATAAGATGGCAAGTCCCTGCCTGGCTGTCCCACAACAGGCACTCCTGTCATGATGACATATTAAAAAAACTATTTGCCTGTTCACTTATGGCAGGATGCTACTGAACCAGGAAAGTCTGAGCTTCCCCAGGAGTTTATCTTGCAAAAGGCCCTTAGCACTCACAGTTCACAAGTTCAGAGCACAGTACAATCATTACCAGCAAAACTGTAGCACCCTGTCCAAGAGCATGATTCCTAGTGCCACAGGGAATGCTGCCAAGCTACAGTGTGAGTAAGGTTAACAGACCACTATTTACTTTTGCTATTGGGTTCAAAAGCTTGTGAGCAGCTCTGAAACAGACACAGAATGAGCCCCACTATCCCACCAGCAGCTGGAAAACACCATGCTCGTTCAGCAGAAGCATCCTTTTAAAATTGAAGGGGTGAGAGACCCAAATGCAGAGGCTGGAAAGAGCGAAACCACTAAGGTCTCAGCAGCAGCTGAGACAGTCAGAGCGGGCAGTGCACGGCTAGGCATCACTGTGGGGCTCGGGGAGGGGAAGAGGGCCAGGATGCCATGTGCCACTTCCTCGAAGGACCCGTATCTTCCAATTACAGCCCATTTCTGGTGGGCTGGGGCTCAGCCCGGACGAGCACCCGCAGAGAAGCCCAAGGGGGGACCTCGCTCTCCTGCCGCCTGCGCCTCCCCTGGTCTGCCTAGGCCGGGCGTGGGTAGCGCAGGAGACGCAGGGATGCCGGCGGGGTGGAGATGGCTGGAGAAGGGACCACTGCCATCTTAATGACACAGCACGGCCTTGGCCCCCGCCTGCCGGGCCACACCGCGCGGCGAGGCGGGGGGGGGTTCAGACCCCGGCAGGGCGGGATCCCCGGCCCGCCCCCCGCCGCCAATGGCGGGCCCGGGGCGCGCCCCGACCCCCTGCCCATCGCTGGACCGCAAGTCCCAGGAAGGCCCCGCAGCGGTGGGTTCGGGCCGGGGACACCCGCTCTCTAGGGCCGGCCGGGCCGGGCCGTGGCTGCTCGGGAAGAGCGCCCTGCCCACGCCCGCCCTGGTCCCAGAACTACAGCCCCCAGCGCGACGCGGGCGGGCGGGACGCGCCGCAGGGCACGCCGGGCGCTGTAGTCGGCGAGGGCCCCGGAGGCCGCCCCGGTGCGGCCGCCGCAGGCGCCGGGGAACCACAAGTCCCATGAGGTCCCGCGCGGGCGGCGCCCAGGAGGGCGGCGGGGTGTGAGCCGGCCGCGGCGGGAGTAGCCCTGGCGAGCGGGCGGGCGGGCGGGCCGGCGGCGGGGCGCGCTTACCGGCGTGTCGAAGGAGAAGGCGCACTCGTCCTTGTGGACGCGGTCGCCAGCCTTGGGCACCCGGATGGACGGCAACACCGACAGCAGCGCCTCGCTCAGCTCCGCCATGACAGCGGCTCACTGCGGCACCGCCCACAGCCCCGCCCCGCCCAATCGCAGCCCGGCGCGGTCAGGCGGGTTCTGGCCAGTCAGCAGTGAGGCCGAGGGCCGGGCTGGTGGCGCCCACCGGCCGGCTCGACCAATCGCAGCCACCCTGCTGCCGTCACAGAGGGCGGTGCCGGGCTTCTTGACCAATAACAACGTAGAACGGGGCGTGGGGGGCGGGTCAGTGCCCGAAGATTGACAGCGGGACGAGGCGGGACGTGATGGGCGGGGACAGCGGGGCCGGTGGGCGGACGGGAGCGGGGACGATGGGATGGGCGTGCCGGGCCCCGCCCCCATGCGACGGCCAATGGGCAGCGGCACTGGCCGGCGCGCGGGAGATTTGAACGGCGCGGCCCGGCAGCAGCACGGCCGTCACTGCCATGGGGGCCTCGGGCAGCGCCCCTGCCACCCCCACCGCGCCCTGCAACAAGCACCTAGCGCACGTCAGCGACCCCCGCTCTCCCACCGCCGGCATTCTGCGCACCCCCATTGAGGTAGGCGTCTTCCCGGCCGCCGCCGCCGCGCCCTGGACGGCTGCGGCCTGCCGCCCCCACGGCTGCCCTCTCTGCAGGTGGTGAGCTCCCCGGCGGGCAGCCCGCAGCCCAGCCCCGCCGAGCCGCCGGCGGGCACCGCCCAGGAGCGGGACCCGCGCTCGCCCACGCCCGGTATCTCCCGCACGCCCATGAGAGCCGTGTCGAGTGGTGAGTGAGGCAGGTGCGGGGAGGCGCGGGGTAGGGGCTGCCCGGCCCGGCGGCTCACCCCACCTTCTTCCGCCCCCGGCAGACAGCGTGGACCGCCTAGTGAAGCAGCTCAGCGAGGCCTTCGGGGCAGAGGCCGCGGCCCCGGAGCCGGCACCTCCGGGAGCGGCGGATCCCGCCGAGGAGCCGGCACGGCGGAGCGGCCCGCCCGCGGGGGAGCCGGAGGGGCCGCTCTCCCCCAGCACGGGCCCTTCTTGGCCCGCCCGCCCCGCCGGGTACGGCTTGACCTCCGGTAAGTGCTCGGTGTGGCGGTGACAGGGCTCCGTGTGCCCCGAGAGCCGCCTGGCCCGCGGTGTGAGCAAGTCGGGGCTCTCGGCACCCTCGGAATCGGTTGCCTTCTCCAGGCTTTGCCCCCTGACAGAAGCCTTGTCCTCATCCCCCGGTTCGGCTGTGTCCCACCACCCTGGGCAGCCTGATCTGGAGGCTCTGCAGCTGGGAGGCCCCTCTGGGAGGTGTTGGGTTATCAAACCTGTTTCTTTGAAGAGTTGAGAAATTGTGTTTTCAACCTGTAGTCAAAACCAAGAGGTATATGTAAACTGCTCCCCTCTCTGAGGTGGGTTTGTGATTATGGAGACCTGTTCAGAGAAACCTTTCAGCTTTTCCTTGGGAAGAGTTAGGGAGCAAGGGTGGGAAGCACAGTGCTATGGATGAGTCTGTGATATGGACTGTGCTACAGAAAGCTCTGTGCTGAGCATCTCTCCTAGGAGGAGAGGCTGAGAGCTGGGACTGTTCTACCTGGGGTAGAAAAGGCTCAGGGGGTATCTTATAATACACATATAAATAGTGGAAGGGAGAGCCAGGCTCCTTTCAGTAGTGGGACTAGAGGCGACAGGGACAAAATGGAACACAGGAAGCTTCTGAACATCAGGACACACTTTTTTTCACTGAGAGGGTGACTGAGCACTGGAGCAGGTTGCTCAGAGAGGCTGCAGAATCTCCATTTGAGATATTCAAAAATGACCTGGACATGGTGCTGGGCAACTGGTTCTAGGTGGCCCCGCTGGAGCAGGTCCTCTGAGTTCCCTTCCAGCATCAGCCTTTCTGTGATCCCTTTGCCTAGAAGTCCTCAGGTAAGTCTTTGCTGTACAGGCAAGCAAGCTAGATCATAAAGGCCAGGGGGCATTTAAAATCTAGGACCTTCTAGCCTTGTTGTGATGCACTGGTGTGTTTCCTTCTGTCAACTAGTGAGCAAGCCTGTAAGACACAAGCCCAACAACAAAATCATGGCAACATCTGGAGGAACTGGCCGCTCTCCCCTCAGCATTCTACAAGATGATAATTCTCCCAGTACTCCTGCCCCTCGCCAGGTAAAGCTTAATGGGTCATATTGTGGGACAGAGAATGGGCTGGAAAAAGCCAAATCCTTCAGTTTCTGTGTGTTGTAGGGCCCCAGTTTGGAACTGTGGTCTCCTAAACCTGTAGAGCCTAGGAACTTCATAAATATTTTTCTGTGGGTCAGCCCTGCCCTTAGGTGCCTACAAGTCTTGTTTAATGTCTGTCTTAGGTCTTAACATGACATTGCTCATTTCAGTGCATTCTTTCTCTTTAGGCTGTAGAAAGAAGTCCATCACTTTTTTACATTGTTACAAGAGAGCCAAAGCTGAATGGCCTGAAAATAGGCTGCATGTTTCACTGAGAATTACCTAACCATCAATTAATTTGTGTTTTACACTTTGTTTGGGTTTTTTATTTCTCTAGGGCAAGAAGCATGTGTTGGGAGAGAACCTTGGGGAAAAGAAGGAAGTGACAGTGGACTTGAGCAGGAGCCTTAAATCTGGGAACTGTGCTTGGAATGACTTGAACAAAGAGAACCAACAGTGTCCTTTTGTGGAGAATTAGAGATTTCCTTTTTCAGGATCTTGCTGTAATTTGAGTTTTCTAGGGGGGGAAATACTGCAATAGACTGAAATTCTAGAGCAGTGATCACATTTCTTGTCTATCCCTGTGGGGAAAGATTACTCTCTCTCTCCCTCCTAGTTTGCCATGTCTTATGTACAGCACAGACTTTGGCTCTTCTATTGTACGTTGCTGTATTGATTTTTCTGTTGAGTTTTTATCTGTAGTAAATAAATTTGTGTTAAGCCTTTAGCCTTTGCTGCTGATAGGACAGCAGGAGTCCCCTGCTTGCCCAGGACAATATTTTCTTTGGGGACAAGGGTTCACGAACAAATAGTTCAACTTCCCATTAGCCCTAAAAACTGCAACTCACTGAAGGGTCTGGTCTTGAACCCACATGCTATAGCAAGGGCCAGGAAGCTGCAGCTCCATGCAGGAGACTGTACATCTGGGGTTGCTTTTGAAGTTAAACTGCCTGCACTGGCCTAAAACTAATGTATACAAAGGACTGTAGACTATTGCAAGGGTCTGGCATGAAGGTGAGATCCAAAATAGCGTGGGATAGTATTGTGTGCTAATACTGACCTTCTGTTGCTAAACCTTGCTGACCATCAGCTCTCCCTCGCAGAGCCTTGGGACCCCAGGATGTTGTTATGAGCCAACAACTGGAATAGGGACTGAATAAAATGTCTGTGTCCTGTAACTGAGCTTAAATCTCCAAGGTTTGCAAGGGTGCATTTTCAGCTCTCTATCCTAATTCCAGCCTCCCAGGTGAGGAACACCCTCCTCTGAGGGATTGTGAGCTAAAGCAAGATCTGTGGATGAGGTGTCTGGATGGGATCAGCAGGCAATATTCATAGGAGAGGAGTTGTGCTTGCAGTAGCTCACTGCAGTGCTGGAAAGAACACAGCCTGCAGTGCTTATGTGAGTTTTCTTTATTTGCCTGGGCTATGAAGATCTAAACAAACTTGAAAACAGGGGCCAATGGCTACTGGTTAGACAGTGTCACCACACAATGCAGGAGTGAGGCAAAAGGGGAAGGTACAGCAAGAAGCAAACAATAAATAACAAATACAATATTCCCTGATATTCTGGCAGGTCTGAGGGCTACCTTTCTGCCATTTATGCATAGATAAGACTTGCTCTAAGAAAAGAATAAATATATTCTCTGGTATTTTGGAAGGTCTGAAGACTACCTTTCTCATGTTTATGCATAGATAAGACTTGAGCTAAGTCTTCCCCAATGGAAATGAGCCAAATTTACATTAGCTTTTTGTTTGAGGTGGTGTGATAGAAATTTCAAACCCAGTACATCTCCGTGGCTGTCTGCAGGGATATAGGACAGCTGCACAGAGAAGCTAGGTAGAGTTAAATCAGGGAGAGATCTTAGTTGGGGGCAGGTGTTGGATGAGGGATCCTCTGAAGGAGGAGGATGTGTGTCAGTGTGGGTAGAGGTGTTTGAAGGAAGATGCAGGTTGTCTGAATTGTACTGTAAAGTCCTGAGACATAAAGAACAGTGTTTTGCAACTCTTCAAGCCTGCACAAGGCTGGAAACTGCTGGGGCTATTTAGAGGTGGAGAGAAGGGCCAGCGTGTGTGCTCCTGTTCCCCAGCTCCCCCTGCTTCTCCTCCCTGACCTCTGCTTTCCCTTTCGCTCTGGGAGACTCCTACAAGTGACCTGTGTCTAGAGACAAGCGGGAGTGGTAAGTAGGCGTTTCTGTTGTGCTCATCTGACGATGCTGTTTGCATGGGCTTGGGCTGTGGGCCTTGCTTCCACTGCTCTTCCCCTTTCTGCTGCCATCCTCAGTTCCAAATCTTGAGGAAGCTGTCCCAGGAGCCAGTGGCAACAGCCATGCCATCTGCTGTCACGCCCAGGCAGCTCACTCTGTTATCGTGGCCGGAAAGTATTCCTATGGGGGAGAAAGGAAAGGTCAGGTAAGGAAGTGGGGCTTGTGAGAGATGACAGGGTTGACCACGCAGAGGACATGCATCATGGGCTGTGTACCTACACCCCTGTGTGTCACCTTGTTCCTATACAATGTGTTAAAATTGGTACGTGTCTAATAGGAGCAAACACACGGAAGAACTTTTGTGCATGGCCTACAACCACCACCCATGGGACTGGCCGAAGAGCAGTGTTCTTGGGCAAGTACAGCCAGCTGAATCCTCATACAACTGCTTTCACCCTGGAGTGATGTAGGACTAGGGAGGGTGTCCTTGATATAGCTGAGAAACGGCAGTGATGTCGGTGGGCTGCATTTCTTGAATTTTCTGAGGGTAGGGGCCACATTTGAAAGAAAAATGGTGTGTATTCTATGTACGAGCATCAGAAAATATCCAAAGATGTTGGATGGAAGCCCTAGCCCACTCTTGGCTTGGTGCCTGGCCACCGAGTGGCACTGTGAGTACCTGGAACTGGCAAACAGCAGAGGCTAGGAGAAAATAGGAAAGTCTGCTGGTGGTTGTGAGTGGTATTAGCTAATAGTAACCTTCTTTCCCCTTGAGACGATGTTCCTTAAAGTCTTGACTTCCTTAACATGAGAAACGATAGTTCTGCACAACTGAGAGTTGTACTAATTATGGTGTGCTCCTTAAGTGCAAGGAAGCCTTGTCGGGTTTCGTTCAGTATAGGATGTGTTCCTTTCAGAAAAAATAAATGCCTTTTCCTTGCCTTGATAGGGACACAAGGCCTCGCAGGGAATGAAAGAGCCACTCACCCACACGCTCTGCTTTCAGGGAGTCCCAGATGTTGCAGTTGAAGTCATCGTACCCAGCAAGCAAGAGACGCCCACTGCGGGAAAGGGCAACTGATGTGATTCCACAGATGATGCTCTCGTGAGAGTACACTATGAGCTCCTGGTCCGCCCGGAGGTCAAAGAGACGGCAGGTGGCATCATCTGAGCCAGTGCAGATGGCTTCACCATTAGGGAAGAACTGGGGAGGGCACATACCAGATTTTAGTGAGGTTTTCCTCAGATCTGACAGATTTTCTCAACTCTTCAACTCCCTGCTAACCTCCAGGAAGCCACGGAGGTAAGAAAACCCAGTAGGACAAGGTACTGGATCATAAAAGTTGAGTCTGCTGAAGAGGGAGATTGATGCTTCTCCTAAGACCTAATAAACCCCTTCCACCTCAAGAAAACCAATGACCTAGGGGCTAGAGCTGTTCAAGACATCTCAGTCCTTGAGGAAGGATTACTTTAGCTCCAGCTGTGAGTTTGGGGCTTGACAAATGTCTACCCATTATTGCCCAGCTGGGATCTAGCATGATTCAGAGCTATGAGAGCCTTCCTCTGTCTGATCCTCATACCCCAATCTTCTCATACATGCTCCCTTTCTGTGGCCTTAGTCTGAGAAGCAAAGAAAGGGCTTCTAAGGAGCACAGGTATGGCAGAAAACCATGTGGCTGGTAAGGTAGCAGTGGGACAGATAAGGAAAGTTGTAATTGAAGTCAGTGGAGGGTGGTTCAAGGAGCAGACTGCAGAAATCTGGCAGACTCATTGCTTATCCACAAGGATTAGTCTGGCATGTTTCTTGCCCTTGCTGTCTCCAGGGCTCTGGTTTGAATCCTTGCCTCTGAGGGCATACTTTCTCCCAGATGTCTGTGCTGCCTCTTGTGAAAATTTAATCTTCAGAAAATCTCCCTGTGATCCCAGATTCCTACCTCTTCTATCTGGAGCTGACTAAGACCCTCAGCTGCATTAGGTATTCCCACTGCCTCACATGTGTCTTGTGCCAGGGATGCTGGAGCATGCCTGAACCACAGTTCCCAACAGCTGCTATGAGCAAAGCTGCACCAGCACCTGTGTTAGGGTGCTGAGGTACACAGACCATGGTGTGCTGGCTGTCTAAGACCTAGGTGCTTCGGTGCCTGGGAAGAGCCACCCTCCAAACTTCAGTGAACATAGGCCCTCCCTGCTTCAGGCTGGATGTTTGGGCCAGGGTCTCCTAAGACCCTTGTTACTCAAACAACTGTGACAGCTTTTTTCAACCTTGTCCCAAGACTCTGTTTCAGAGCTGGTCCACCCTCCATTTTCCATGCTTCCCCATCCCTGTGCAGACAGCATACGTACAGAGATGGCATTGATATCAGACTCATGTCCTCCGAAGGTCTGACGGCAGGAGCCCTCCCGCACATCCCAGAGTTTGGCAGTAGCATCACAAGCCCCAGAGATAAAGAGTTTGAAGTCTGGGGAGACAGCCAAGCTCATACAGTCTCCGGTGTGTCCCAAGAACACAGTCTTCTGCTGCCCCGTCTCAATGTCCCAGAGTGCACTGTGCGGGGGGAGAGGAGAGAACTCAGAGCCAACCCAGGTGAACAGTGTAGAACAGATCTACAGCTGGGCCAAAGGGCTGTCCCACTCGCAAGCAAAAGGAGGAGGGAAGCCATGGCTACAGCACGGGAAAACAGGTGATAGCATCCCTGGAGTCAGCTGTATACAACAAGAGATACCTTCACGGCTGTTGCTGGTGACACCTTTGCCAGAGTTAAACTAAGGATGGGGGTTCTGAGGTTTGACCATATTCCTGTAACTGCAACAGTTGAAGGGAATACTGAAAGGAGGTAAGAGTGACACAAAAAGCATTAATCAGCAAATGGCTGAAAAAGATCTGCTGTGGCCATGCTTGTAGGATGCACACCCCATGTTCACACTACAGCCAGGCAAGCAAGCCCTGTGTTACTCTGATCTCTGATGGAAATGCCACATCCTGACTCATCCTTGGTCAAGAGGTTCTTCCAAAGCAGGTGTTGGGATGGGGTGGGGTGAATAAAGGCTCGGCATTGTTCAGTCTCAGCACAGCGAGAACTGAGAATCAGGAACAAAAGGCTCCAGGTGCTAAGTCTTGCCCACCCTTGCACGGTGGGCAAGACTTGAGAAGTGAAGCACATTGGTGGGCTTCACATAAATTTAAAATGTTTTCTGTCCTTGGACAGCTGACACTGTGCTTTGTGAGAGCTGACAACATGGTCCCTACTGCTTCACCAGTTGACCTGCATCTTGACCTGGCATCAACTGGGAAAAGAAGCACCTATTCTGCCAAGGGAGGAAGAATGGATCAGGCTTCTTAAGGTGTTCCGTGTGGCCTCCCCATGTAGGAGCAATTCTTCCTTAATGGACTGCTGCAGAGCCAAAAGACTGCACTTGCTGATGTGTGCTCTGCCTCTAAGAGCCAGAGGTCATGTCACTAGGACGCAAAAGACAGCACTCACCATGTGGTATCTCCAGAGCTAGTCACAATATTGTTGTCATCAAGAAATCGGCAGCAGGAGAGGTATCCTGGGAAGCAGGAACAAGCAAATATGAGAAAAGGTTCAGGGCTAGAAGGGTGAAGTTTGGAAGCAGGAGTTGCCCAGATTGCAGGCAGGTGGTGCACACACCTGTATGGGCTGAGAGCTCCCTGCTCACTTTGACATTGCCTTCACGAGACTTGAGGCTGTAGATGGAGCACACGTTGTCAAGGCCCCCACAGGCCACAAAATTCCCTGAGGGAGCATAGGCACAGGTCATGACCCAGGAAGAACGCAAAGGGATGGCATGAACCTGGGAGGACAAGAAACCGTGTCAGGACTCTGAGGGGACCCATTCCAGCATCCCCATTTGCTGCAGCCACCTGACTCCTACCTTGTTAGTTGTGTATGTGTCCCACACAATCAGTTTCCCATCTTGTGAGGCACTGACCATAAGTCTGTGAGAAAGGAACAAGATCATGTTAGTAGCTCTCTTCCCATCAGAGCCTTTCTGCCCATCACGCCCCTGTGCTGCCCTGCATCCAGCAGATCAGCAGCATTGCTCTCACTTGGAGTCTGTGGACCAGTGCAAGGCATAGATCTTGGCCAGGTGCCCCCGCAGGGTCCTTCGGGTCCGCATCTGGATGCGGCCAACAACCTCCACTCCAGAAACAATCTGAGAAAAGAATGGTGGGACAGAAAATCAGTCTTGGATTGGCAGAAGCTTTACTGCTATCCATATCTCTGCCTTCTAACTCTGCTTCCCAGCTGGAGAGAGACCCCCTCAGAGTGGTGCTAGCTGACTCCCACACAGTCACCTGCCCAGCCAGCCCTGTCCCTTACCTGAGCCAGTGTTGTGTCTGCACAGGCTTTCCGGGCATCCTGGAGAAGAGACAAGAGCATATGAGACAGATTAAAAACATGTGATGAAGGCAATGGCAAGTGAAATTCAGGGGTGTAGCCTAGGGGCTGCTAGAAGTAGGAAATGTGGCTTTGCTGTGTTTGGACTCTGGCTAGCCCAGGGGGATCCCGATCTGTGATTGGGGTACCTCAACACCAGTTAAATGTCAGGAAGGTGAGACAAAAGCTGGTCAGCATCCAGTTCCCTGTGCTGCACCCTTTCTGTGGATCCTCCCACTGACAGAACATCAGCTGCCTTGAAGACAGGGATTCACTACACTCTTTGGACTGTTGTCCCCTCTTCTTTCCCTTCCCCTCCCACTCTTCCCCCACCATGCTGTGAAGATCTCCATTAGCACTTGAAGGGCTGTGGAGAACTGCATAGGGTTCCGAGTATGTAGATGGAGAAAGCTCAACTCCAACTGGTGGCTGAGAAGGAAAGTTTGTTCCCACGGTGGGGGGATAGACACTCTCTCAGCAGTTTCACAACTGTTGCCAGCATTACCGCAATCTGCTTCTTCAGCTGCTCAGCCTCCTGCTTCATCTGTTCCATTTCCCCCATCTTTATGACCTAGGGGTGGCTCCTTCACGTGGGGCAGCCTTGATTCTGGGGAGACAAATCAAAGGAGAGAAGTGTGAGGTAGAAGGGGCACTAATATGACTGATCAGTCATGCAAATGTAAACATAAAGTCTTAGCGACCATTTCTTGGCTGAATGCTTGATAATGTTGTTTTGTATCCAGTTAAAGCTCTTAGCATTTGGAAAGATCATATTGGGCCTGACCAAAGGTTCAGTTGGTCTTGTATCCTGCTTACACATACACATTGTGAAGCTGAAGAACTCCAGAGCCTCTTACTGTGGTTCTGGCCACACTTGTCCTCTCATTTTTAACCTCTCCATTGCAAACTCTACCAAGTCCTGGTCCTCTTCATCAGGTTTTCCCTGTTCATGGCCAAGCTGTCCACTGCAGCTCCAGGAGGAGAAAATTTGATGGGGGGAGCCCAGTGGCTGTTTCCTGTTGTTTGTCCTAGGCAAAGCCTCACCAGGCAAGACCCACTAACTCTTTGACTACTAAGGAAATTTGGGGACTGTTGAGATGCTCTCTCAGGATTCCCTTTTAGTTTTCCATAAAAAAAAAAAAAGGAAGCCTAGGGAAGGATCTAAGGATAACATAAGCTGAGAGTGGTATTTCTCCTACTTGCTCAGCCCCAGCTTTTCACTGACATCCAAAGCTAGAGCAGCATTACTGTATGGAAGTCCTTCATGGACTTTTCTTCTATGCATTTGTCCATACAATTTTTGTGCCCATGTTGAAGTTTAGCATCCTCAGTACCCCATCATGATGACTTCCACAGCTTGGTGGCAGACTGTGCAAAGAAGTTCCTGCTTCCATTACTCCCCAGTGTCACTAATTCCACTTGGAGGTACCTGTATTTTGAGTTGGAAGAATTAGGAAATGAATGGTCTCTATTCACCTCTGCATCATTTGGTATTTTATAGATTTTTGTCATATCTGTCTTCATTCACCTATTATCCAAACTGCAGAACAAACTTAGTCATTCCTCCCATGTAAGCTGTTACATCCTATTACCTCTGTTGTTCTCGGAGCTCTTTTCAGTTGTTTACAGAGCATAGATGATATGTTTTTGCAGGGAGAGCAGTGAACCAGAACTGTAATCCACATTCAAGATGCAGGTGCACTGTATCATTATACAGCATCTCTTGTTTTGTTCTCTCTTTCTTCACCAGTGATTCTACCATCTCCCACTCCTGTAGACAGACCTGGTCTTTAATTGCTTTGACATTTCTCCTGGATAGGTGTGTGTCCAGATGTGCTCCAGGTGTTGTTTTCATTAGAACCAGGGCTTTGCCCCTAGGCCAAGAAATGTTCCAGCAGCATCTGTAGAATTTCTCCTAGTCCCTGTGGGTCACACCACCTCCATCCCTCTCTGGCCTATTGCCTGAAGGCCTCATTTCTTCCAGCCTGTGAAGCTTTGGGTCCATCCATGCCAGTCTGCCCTCTTGCTGTGGGCAAGCACATTCAGAAAGATGCCAAGTCCCATCTTTGCTTGCTGCTTCATTGAGCTCTTCGAGTTTCCCCTCACAAATTCTTTCCCCCGAGCGTCTCCACAGCTTTCCTTTGATCCTCCATGCACAGTGAGTTTCTGCTTGGTCAATCATTCCTGTGGCATGGTGTTGAGTGTAGGAAAGACAAGGAGACACAGGTTTCCTGTACCTCCTGGGAGGCATGAGCTTATCCCAGCAGGAGTCTATTTCAGGCTATACTTTGCAGAGAGAGTCTTGTGCCTGCTGCCTGCAAGGCTTGACAGAGCTACAGCACTGCTGACTCCCTGCTCCCTGCCCATGCACTGCACATGGGTGCTGGCCTGGTCTGCTGGCCCCAGCAGACAGTGAGGGAGCAGGAGAGGAATTTGGGACTGCACTGTCAGAGGCACATGCCACAGCAGTGGCCTGGGGCTGCCAGCCTCATCTATACTGAAGGATGGAAACAGATCAGCACCTAAGCTGCACCCTTAACATTTTATTTTTCTTCTCTCAGAGCAGTGATGAGAAGTGTCCTCCCAGTAAGGATGCACAGCTGCACCTCACTGAGTGACTGGCCATGAAAGCCCACATGCATGCAGTTCTCCTTTGGGAAGGGAATGGATACTCCACCCTCCTCTCAGCTAACTGACAGAGGGGGGAGATGCTAGGGAAGGCCTTTTAGCTTTCAGATGGAGGCTGCACATCCTCCTTATCCTGTGGTGTTTGTCCCTCAGTTTCAGTGTACAGAAAGGCTGTGAGACTGTGTCCAGCTGTGGTCGCTGCCTACTGACACCTAAGGCACACCTGAACTTCCAGCCACCCTGCAGGGACCAGCAGGCCCACCCCAGAGACCGCTGTGGCCCAAATCCTGACCTTTCTCAGTGTTCCTTGCGACTGATTCTACCTCCCCTCCATTAACACTAAGCATTGGATTGCCTTTTCCTTCTGGGTCACCTCTTCCCTCCAATTCTCTACTTCCAGCCTCCTCTGCTTGGTTCCCAAGCTCTTCAGGCTGTTATTTCACATGCCTTTGGCTGAGATCATTGTCCATCCTGCTGCCCTAATCTGTCTTTGTAGACTTCTGGGTTTGCCTATGCAGACCCGCATGGGGATGGGAACCTTATTCTGCCTTCCTTCCAATTTCTGCCTCAGGTGAAGCTGACTGCACATGTCCTCCTCGTTACCCATCGGATCCCAGTCATCCTTGTATTGCTTCTGCTTTTTTATTGCTCTCTTCCGTTGCATGGGTGTTTCTCAACTCTGGCACTAGCACAGGAGTGCCAGTTCACCGCCTTCTCTGTAAAGCTGCACAACGAGATGAGGGGCTTTCGGAGCCAGTAGGCAGATCAAACGGCAGGGGCAGGATGTCGAGGACAGATAAAAAGGTCTAAATATAGAGAAGGTGCAGCTCAGGACTCTGTCCGAACCTTTAAATCCCTTTGAGGGAACACTCTAAATGAAGCTGGGAATTGTTCTCAGCCTCAGAAGGACAAGGAGCCTCAGACGAGTGATAATAATAGCTCCATCTTTGCCTGTCCCCTCCATCCATCACATCCCAGGGCAATTTGTGGATAGTGAGTTACCCAGTCCCCACCGTAGTGCAGCTGCCTCCCAGGAGGACTACAGCAGGTGTGCAAAAGAGCAGCTCATCATCGTCATGTAAATTTAGAACAGGAAATGGGGGGAATCAAATGGGAGAAGAACAGAGGAAAGGGGAACAGAGTTTGCAGTTTGGCCAAGGCATGTTCCTGCCTTGACCAGCAGGACCTCAGGAATGCACACTTCTTGTGGATCCAAGGATTAGCTCATGGTTGCTCATGGCAGCTGTCCAGGCTGGTTTTAATGAGAAAGGCTTCTAAATGGTTCACACTCAGTCCTTTCTGGAAGTAAGGGCTCTTTCAGGTGAATGCTAAGCAGTAGAGGAAACCAAGTCCTTAGGTACCTTTGGAAAAAGCAATTCACCACCATCAGCACAGCTACTGAGAGGTGGACCTTGGCACCAGCACTGGTCCAGAGTTGTGCCCCCTACAAGCATGACCAGAGAGCACAGCACAGCCAAACAGAGCCTGGGCTCAGTCACTTCATGCCAGCCCTGTTCTGAACTCTGCCTCAGCTGTGCTCATCCAGTTCACAGCTCTTGGCTTCTGAAACCACATTTCATTTCTTCTGCTCTCCAACATGACAGTTCTTTCCACTCCTGCCTTTTCCAACAAATTTGCTGGAGGCACCTGATGTAGCATTCCTGTCTGTGGGCAAACCAACCCATCCTGAGCCCTTGGGTGTCTGCTCGTAGCAGACCGAATGCCTCTACTGTGGTGTGAGGCACAAGGGAACCTGAAATCACCTGTCTTCTGCCTTTTGCTGCCACATCCTGTCTTTTTAGGGCAGTGGCTATATCCCTTGCACTGTGCCATGGAAGGGGCCCAGCTTGCACCCTAGGGACTGTCCCACTAAGTCACCTGCATCACTCCCTTGTGAGTATCAGGGTGCAAGTTATCTATCCTCTGGGTAGCTTCCCCCACATGGGGGAGGGAGTGGTCCCTCTGTGGAATGTTGGGAGAGGGCTGTGAATGGAAAAGGGAAAGGTGCAGGAAGGAGGACTCATTATTAACAGGCAGCATCCCTGGGTCTCTGTAATCCCTGACTGGCTTCGCAGGCTCGCCCTGGTGACCCTGGGCTCCTTGCAGAGCCGGATACAGAGATGATCCCTCTCTCCTGTGATGGAGATCAAAGGTCAGGGTAAAATTACCCTGATCTGCTCCTTGCTTTTTGAGGGCTCCTTCTCTATCCGGTAAAGCAGCCAGCTGCGAAGAGGTGTGCTCGGGGCACAACAGGAGTGCAGGACTGTGTAGAGGTAGTGAGTGCCAGGTCCCTCAGCAGAGGTGCTACCCTCCTGCTTCAGTCTGAAAACTGGTGAGATTTACCTGCCAAAGGGAAAACAAGCAACCCCATCCCTGTGCAAAGCCCCTCACCACTGTAAAGACATCTCAGTGCTAACCCCAAGTCTCTCCCCTCCATGATCTCAACCTTCCGCATCCTCTGATGGGATCAGCCCTTGTACAAATACTCCTCACAGAATCACACCAAGAAACTCAGGCTCCCAAATGCCTGATTCACCAAGGTGACCTCAAGCATCACAACAGGGCAGGGTACTTACCGGGATCTGCAGTGAGGTGGGTTGTAGACCCTTCTGGATGGCACCCTCACAGCTGCCTCCCTGGTGAGAACAGCTCCTCGCTGGCCAGAAGCCCCTTGTCCCTTTGCCTTCTCCAGTCAGTCCTGTTTGTCCACCCAGTGAGTCCCTTGCTCCCTCTCTGCTCCTCAGCCTCTCCCAGGACTGATCTCCCCATGGGGAGCTGGAAGGCTGTGGACGGGAGGGGTTGGGGGAGGGCTGATTCCAGGAGCAGCGTCAGGCAAATTAAATCAGACACCAGAGACTTGGGGAAATCGGATTGGGACGTAATGCAAAGCAGGTGGATGGGGAGGGGTGAAAAGAGAGAGTAGCACACTGTTCCTGAAGGGAAAGAAACCATCACAGGCGGATTTGACTCCGTTTATATCAGCAACAAACTAATAAAGTGAAGATTAGCCAGAACAGGCTTGGATTATCAGCCACCGGGGCAGGGCTTGCTGTACCTCACAGTCCACAGGAATTCCCATTTTCCTGGGAACAGCATGCTACGCATGTCCTGGGTAGGGTGGAAAGAGGAATGATGCCACCCACAGAGGCCCTGATAAGGGAAAACCAATGGCAGGGCCGTCACACCCTCTCTGGGCAGCAAATGGGGCTCTGGATGGGGAAATAGAACTGGGCACAGGGGTCCAGGGTGGCAAAAGATTTGGTGGCATGCCTTTTGGCAGCCACTTTAGTGGGATGCTGCAAGGGGATTATCTTGGCCTCAATCTCTTTTAATCTCTCCCGCGGCTTTGGCCCAAGCCCGAGATAAATACCTTTTAACGGATCTCATCTGACGTCAGGAGGCCATCAGTCTAATCACCCAAGCCACCTTTGGGCAAAGCAAGCCAGAGATGTGGACACTGGCCCCTCACTCTCCAACATGTCCTCACCAGGAAGGAACCACACAGCACCCCCACATAAATCATCAGGATGGACATGTGAATACTAGGATGTGATGGACCCCTTGACAGGGAGAGGGAATTTGAAATGCACACATCAAACTGGCTTTTTCCTGTGACCCTGGGGAGGATGGGAAGCAAAAAGAGTTGCCAATGCAGGTTTCCCAACCTTGCATGTTAAGGAAGTGTCAGGATTCAGATTGAGGAGAGACTTCCCTTTCCACAGAGCAGGGGTCCTGTGCCAACGGTGATGAGGGGATCACTCACCCACCTCTTACACCACTGACCTGGCCCTACAGATTTCTTCCACTTGAACTGTAGCTGAGGTCTCCATGCACAACTCATCAAGGCCTGAGTATGTCATGACCACAGATTGATCTCTGGCTCTAATGCTTCCCAGGAAAAGGGTCACTGCTCTTTTTGATACTCCATATCCACCCCATTCAATTCCTATTTGGCTACAAAATAATCCCATCTCGGGACACTAATCCCCCAGGCAGTGACAGCAGATTGCCTTTCTATCAGGGTGGAAAATGATAAACAAAATCTCTCTTCTGCTTTCAGGGACAATTTAGTGCATGGAGAGAGAAAACACAAACAAACAAAAAAAGATAGGCTTTGCTGCAGGGAAACGTGAGCATATAGTGCTTTTTCTTAAAGGCACTCCTCACCCTTTCCATGCTAGTCATGGCCGAACTCACTTTCTCTCATCTAGGCAAACACTGATTTCTTTCACCGAGCACTCAACCCCCTTCCATTATTTGTTAATTAAATTTCCATCAGCAACAAGTGTACACGTCTCCCTCGTGGTGTACAGACTCCAGCTCCCACCAATATCTGTGTCCAGCATTTCTCTTTTATTCCACATATTCACAGTCCCTCACCTTCCCTGTCTCAGACCAGTGGTGAGGTTCTGGAATCTGCAGGTGCCTAGGAAAGTCAAAGGCTTCAGTTTTGAATTCCTAAATGTGAGACAGCCCTTCCTGAAAGACTCCAGGCTCCTCCTCCCCCTTTCAGATTTAGCCCTGGATGACCAAAAAGTTGGCACTGAGAGGAGTGGGGTGAGAAGACATTATCTTCTTACTTCTGAGTGACACAAACTGGTGAGGCAGTGAAAAAAGTTCCAGGTGCCACTGACTTCCACACTCTGCCCTTCTCCCATTTTTCAGCTGCTGGGACACCACAGAGAAGAAAGCTGCATCCCTTCCCATCACTACAGCTCTAGCATGCTACTACACTGCTCCAGGCCTCGATGGTCCCGGTCCTACCATGACCTGCCAGGCCATGGTGTGTGCCAGTCCTGCCCTCAGGGCCCTGTGTACTCAGAACTCATCTCTGGCCCGCAGCACCTTGGGGCGCTGCTTGCTGTCTGAGCCAGGCTTCTGTCTCCGATTTGCAGGCTTAGTTCCACTGTTGCGAATAGGAGGCTCTGAGGAGGATCTGCTGCTGTGATCAGTCCCCTGATGTTTTTCTCCATCAAGCCGATCCTGCTCCACAGCCTTCTGCTCCATCAGCTCCTCTGCCTTCACCCGTTCCTGCAGCCATATAGACAGAGAAGATGTGAGCCCCTTCCTGCTGGGGTCTCGGCTCTGCTCGCAGGGGCTCACAAGGCACATCATGTCTTTGCCACATCCATCCAACCATCCCAGAGCCCATCCTCTCCTGCAGGACCCATCACAGGCTGGCCCCTCCACCACACACTTTGACAGAGGGCAGCCAACCCCCAGCTGCTGCACTAGGCCCTGCCCCAAAGGAAAGCCCAAAAGCTATTCCTCAGCAGGATTTGATCTCACTTGGAGGTACTTGTATTTGTTTCTTCAGCATGGTCCTTCACCTGCTCCGCATGCTCCCGGGAGTGTGTGTACCAGAGAGCAATGGCACAGCGCCTTCCACGGCTCACTGCCCACACGCCGTGGGGGTTCTCCTTGCCAGAGCTGAAGGCCACCAGCCTCCCGCACTTAGGACGCACCTCGGCCTGCCAAGAGAGAGAAAAGACCATGAAGCCATCAGTCCCCTGCTCTGAAGCGCAGAGTCTTTCTACAGAGGTGGCACTGCCTCTGGGAACATGGAAGCGTAGAGAGCTGCTAAGCACCCATGGCCAGTTTTGTGAGCAAGGTAGACCCTGGCGAGGGGCAGAGAGAATCAAAGGGACAACAAAGGTCACAGATACCCACAGACTCGAAGAGCCTGGAAAATCTCAGCTAGGAAAGAGTTAACCTCTCCTCTGTCTGAGATTTGCCTCAATTTGCCTTTAGCTGCCCGTATTTGAATCTGCCACAGCATCAGCACTGGACTGTTTTTGGAATGGTGGGATCCAATAAGCAAATAGTTTCCTCCCACCCAGACTAAGTCTCACCCTCAGTCCTCTCTCCTTCTTTTGGCCAGTGCCAGACTTACTGTGACAGTCACAGTGTCCACTTCAGTGAAGAAAAGGCCCCCGCCTTGGAAGTCATCATTGAGGTAGAGAATGCCACTGTGGACAAAAAGGAAGAGTACATATGAGCTGAGAAGCTTATTCCTCCCAGGTGCTTCCCCATGCTCCTTGTCACACGAGGCTGTGGATACCACACATTCAAAAAGTGAATAGACCAGTTACCAGGAGAATCCATTTGAGGGTGTTAAATACAGCAGTGCCTAGCTCAGGGGAGTCCCTGAGCTGCAAGGGAGGCTGGGAGAGTGTGCCAGGGAATTAGCTCTACGCGCTTGTCCCGTTTTGTTTTGGTTTTTTCTTAATCCTCTGCAGTGTGCAGAGGCATCTGTGGCACTGCTGTGACAATGCTCAGGGCTTGACAGACCCTGGTTCTGACCTGGCATAGCGTTGTTTATGTTTTAGGGTTGGGAATAATCCAGTGTCTGGAAGAAGAGACTGATCAGCAAAGAAAGCCATGTCTTAACAGCCAAGGAATTTCAAGGTAACATAAGAATGATCAAAAAGAGGCTTGGTGCATAGAGAAAAGAAAATTAAAACAAATTTCTTTATAAAGTTATACAAAAAAAGAAGTAGTGAGGTCACTGTGCAGCACAGGTGAGATCACAGTCAACTAGGTGAAAGAATGGACCACAAACTATGTGAATTCCTCTTGGTATTCAATGAAGCTGATAGAAAACCTCAGAGGAACAACAGAGGCTCTTAATTAATGGGACTGGGGTAAAGAAATAGAAATCAACACTGTGGCTGCTGAAGCAATGTTAAGGATATAAGGGCAGTGAGAGGATTACCAACCCTGAAACCCAGGAAGTTACAGCTCTTCTGCCATAGAGTTTTAATAAAGCTGAGAAGCCAGGGGGGAACATGAGTGGAGAAAAGCAAGGAGAGCTCTTACATGTACAAAGGGACAGGAAGGTAGGGATAATGGTTGAAGCCTAAACAGGCCTGTTATCCTGACCTCAATAGTCTGCAGGGCTTTAGACTCCACTTCTGAGGAGAAGGGTAATTGGAGCACAAGAGGTAAACGGAAAAGGGTCTTAAAATGTAACACAGGGGTACTAAAAACAGATTGGGCTAGCCACACAGTATTTGACAAAACAGTTGATTTTCCACGGAAAGACTACATGCTCAATCTCAGCAGTCTGGACTAAAAGTATAAAAGTATTCAGAATGGTGCCACTGGAGAAATTCCTAATGAAGACAGAAAAGGTGAAGAAGAGCACGTGAATAGCACACAGTGACCAGTGCACTGCTGGCACCAAAAGGAGCAGTGTTCACCTGGAGGAGCATCGCTAGGACTCTTGGGCCCTGGGTCCAATCCTGTTCAACAGTATCATTAATGACTATAGCACAAATACACAGAAGAGGCCGAGGAAGTCTGGAACACAGGGACTTAATTCAAAAAGATACCAGAAGAGCTCAGCCCTTGTGAGCTCACAAGCTCTTGGTTAGTCACAACTCAAACTGCAAGAGGACAGGGATACTCCTGAAAATAGCTCAGCGGCATAGATTCCAGGAAGGTATTTTACCATACATTCAAGTGGAAATCAGAGAACTCAGGGAGGAATGAAGTGACAGCATGGCTTTCTCCCAGGAAGGACAGAGACCTAACCAGTTACATGACAAAGCCTGGTAACTTTACAATCTGATTATACTAAGTCAACACCTGTATCAGAAGGGAAACAACTCGATGATACTGGAATTCCCTTCAAGTCCCACATTCTTGCCATAGGCTGCTTAGAGATTGCTGCTCTGCATATAGCTACCACTCAAAGAAAAGACAAGTAAGATTTCTGGATGCTCAGGGATAGAATGGTGAGTAGCAGGGAATCAGCTGTAGTGAACTGACCTCATCTGGCTGCAGTGTGCAACAACTGGTATCATCATTAAAATGTATTTCACGTTCTTGCACATAAGAGTAACAAAACCTGCCACAGGCTGGAAAAAGCATAAACTCTCACGCGGAATGGAAAAACCCAGCACAAAGTATTGGCAGTGAATCTTGAGAGAGGTAAACAGAGAATAGTCACCAAGGTACACTGACTGCACAAACAAAGGAATTCCGAGGAGCTTGATTATCCCTCTCCACTAATGCACAGAAGACTGTAAAAGATGGAACTCGACTAGAAGAAACAGACTATCAGAAGGGTTGGCAGTGGACTGTAGTACTTGTGGTAGCCCCACAAGACAACAATTTGATACCATGGTTCTAGTCCGTGCAGCCTCCTACCCCCATTCTGATCTCTGTTAAAGCTGGCTCTGAGAAGTAAGGAGGGAAAAAGGGCAGGTCTTCTTCCCAGCCTAGGAAAGGTGCCTCACATCTCATTCTGAAGGCAATGATGCAGCCTTCTGCCTGATGCTACAGTCCTGGATGGCTTTGAGCCAACAACCCATCACCTGGTTTCTATAAGCTAAGCTCATCCTCTGATGGGGCCAGGGAGATGCTCTGATCTCTACATGATCTAATGCAGGTCCTCTTACCTGTAGTCCCTGTATACATAGGCAGGTGGTTCTTTCCAGCACTCTTGCCCCTCAGGATCCAAGAGACAATTATCAGCATGGACAGGATGACTAAGATCCATGCGACCTTCCTGTTGCCCTGAAAAGTTACAAAAATGAATATGGGAGTTTTCAGTTTCAAGAAAGAATAAGTCAGAGAAAAAGGGGCACAGTGAGAGTAAACAGAAGACAGTCTCCTGAGAGCACATGGCTGGAACTGAGGAGACTCTCCGGGAGACAGGGACTAACAGGATGAAAGATGCTTTACCATCTACTGCCGTGCGACACACAAGGTGTGTGAATGAAAAATGGAGTTTCTTTCCAGGGGTAAAATAGGACTCTATGATTTTCCGAGATTTCTCACTAGCCTGCAGAAGCAATTTCGCGTCTCTCCAGTCCACGTCCCCATTTTGGGCCAGCTACAAGTGAATAACAAGTCTGTTAGAATACTTACAAAGACACTCTTAAGAATGATACACGTACACAGTAGAGAAGAAGAGGCCCCTGTAAAGCCCTGTGGTCACTCAGGTAAGAAAAGAACACATTTTCTCATTTAAATATAAGCCAGGAGTACAGCTGTACAGCACAGCAGTTTTTTCCTTTGCCACATGAAGCCACATCTGGAACGCATCATCATTTTGGGCCTCCCACTACACACGGGATACAAGTAGACTGGAGTGAGTCTTCAGTGAAGTGTCTTTAGATGACAGGAGTGTTAGAGCACGTGACTTAGAGAAAGAGGTTGAAAGATCTGGGATTCTTCAGCCTAGAGAAGGCCAAAAGAAGATCTAACTACACCCTCCTGTCACATAACAGAGAGGATGGAGACAGACTCTTCTCAGAGACACACACTGAGAAGACAAGAGCCAACAGACAAAAGCTGCAGCAAGGGAAATTTTGGCTAGATATAGAGGAAAATTTCATCCTCACAAGAGTGGTACAGCACCAAAAAAGGTGCCCAGAGAGGCTAGGGAATCTCCACCCTTGGAAATGTTCTGGACTTGCCTATGCAAAGTTTTGAGGGATCTCATCTAGCTTAGGAATTAGACATGCTGCAAGCAGGGGGGTCAGATTACAGACCTCCAGAGGCTCCTTCTACCTTAATTTATTCTCCAATTCTAAGGTAAGCATGTCTGTAAGTTTACCACACAGGGACAAGTAGCATTCCTGAAACCATGCCTCACAGGAGAGAAAGCACATGTACAACATGCCTAAAGGTGATCATGGAGGAATCAGGTCAGAGGAGACCTCATGTGTTGTGAGGGAGACAATACACCCATGACACCATACAGAGTGCAATTCACAGAGGAAAATGCTCGGGTGGTGAACGCTCCCTTCTGGACTATCAGGAAGGTGGCAGACTCACAGAGCCACTTTACCTGCATGGCCTTCAAAACAGTTAACCCTTCAAATCTCTCATGTGGGGTGTGAGGTGACCGTCTTGCCCGGTAGCCATCACCTGCTTCTCCTGCTGCCTGGAATAGAAGGATAGAGATGACATGCATTAGGCTGCCGTCTCTCCTCCATGGAAATCCTACCACCCTGCCTGCTAAAGGAGGATGCATACAGGACATCTTACAGGACCGTGGCCTCACCTTTGTCAATCGGAGAAGGTCCTTACACTCAGACTCGGTCAGCACTCTGTCAAACACAACCCTCTGGGTTCCATTCATCTGGTGGGAATCCATCGTGACAGCAATACCCTCAAAAGGCAAAGGGCCTGTTGAGAAGCAAGTACAGACAGGCATGAGCAAGCTTTGGACAAGAAGCCCTCAGACTGGATAAGGATGTGGAGAGGTACTATACATTCTCTGAGAAGACAGGACAGTTCCCTAGAAATACCCATTCCTTGCAGACCCGGGCCACTTGCACCCCTTGCATGCTTCAGGGGAACCAGAGCATCAGTGGGGGAAGCTGGGCTACAGCGCGTGCTCAGGAGCCAGCAGAAACCTGGGGCTTGCTGGGAGAGCAGCAGGGAGGTGGGGAAAGTTGAGTGCACTGTGGATTGCAGCAGCAGAACAGGTCCAGCCTACTGGAGTGAGGCTCTGGAGAAAAAAACAGGTAAACACCTCCATCAACCCTCCTTTCAATCATATATCTTACCCCAGAATACTCTCCAGTGAATCTTTCTACTTTCTTCAGCCTCAAAGAGAAGCAATGGGTATCAGTTGGTGATTTGGTCTTTTGATATTTGGCCTTCTACCTCCTCTGACCTCTGGATGGTCAGGAATGCCAAGGCACTCAGGCCCTCAAAAGGATCTGCTCTCACATGTGCCACAGCAGAGAACCACTTGGGGTCATTTTAAACAAAGACTCCAGGACAGAGGCCTGCAAGAGGCTGTGTGTCCACACATAAGAATAGGGGACCAGCAAGAACACAAGACTCTGCACTGCAGTCTGTATCATTCAGCCACAAACCATTTAGACTTCTGTTTTTTCAGGGAAAGACTTGCCCAAGCCGAATCGTCTGTTTCCAGTTTCCATTTCCCGGCCCCTCCCTCCTTGTCCCCTTCAGAAAAATGTTGTTTGAAGTTGCGCTGGTGGAGTTGAACCAGGTTTGGTGTAGACACTCCTGCCACCCTGAACAGGGATCTGCATGTCCACAGGCTTGTCACGTATTCAGGCTGCTCTCAGCGTCTCCAGCCACAGTGCTCTTTGAGTTCCCATCCCAGAGATGTACGCAGTGAGATTTTGCAAGATTGCACATGCATCAAAGAGGGAGAAAAGAAACAGTGAGAAGACTTCTGAGCCATTCAAGTCAGTCTGCATCTACACTAGCATTCAAATGTCTGAGGATGGAAGAAAAGACAGCATTTAGTCTGACTAAGCCTAGCTGACTGCATCCAAGGCCTTCTTCAAGCTCTTTTACTCACCCCTCTTCTCCCTCTCTTCCATATCCAGAGTTTCCTCTTTTTGCTTCTCCTGATCCTCTCTCGGGAGCAAGGGAAAAAACAGAGACCAGGGCTGTCAGTACACAGAGCTATGCCTAACCCTCCTCTGTGGTAGCATTTCACACCCTTCCTGTTCCTGTTTTGCTCATTTCTGTACGTATTACTGTTCCTTGCACCATCCCCTAAACTTATATTTCAATCCTAGTCAACTTGTCCAATCTTACCTGTATTTCTCCTTTAGGCTTTCAGGAATAAGCTCATCTGGAGTCCAAAGATCCTGTAGGAACACACAGAGGTGGTTCAGTACACAACAAACTTCTCGCACAGTGGATCATGTCAAACAGCCAGTCTCTTGACCTACTTCTCCAGTGAATACCAGACCAACAGTTCTGGACCACTTCTCAGGACAGACAGATTGAGCCAATGCATATGGTTACAGCAGCAATTTCAAATTAACTTCAGTCCTGGAGCAGTGGAAAGGCCTTAAAGATCCACCTCATAAGGACTTTGGGGTCCTTTTCCTCAGCATCTGATCCTTTCTGGATCATTTCCTACTCAAGTGAATTCTGGCAACTGTCTTGGTGAAATCAGGGCAGGAAGATTAAGAGGATACTGTTACTTACAGGATCATTAAAAGTTTCTCCTAGATGTTCCACTGAATAATAAATCAACTTCTTCTCCATCAAAGATCTCTGCACATAGTGTTGAATATTCTAAGGAAGAAAAGAGACTGTCAAACAACCACCCTACTAAAGACAACGCCATCCCTGTCCAGGCCCAAACTTGCCCAAACACACTGCTGTACACTATTAAAGCGCAGTTTTGTCCTGAATGGACACTGACTGTGACAGACTATAAGTAAACTCAGGTTCCCGTTTCTTCAGTCCTGGGGTTGGCACACATCTGCAGTGAAACACATTTGCCTTTTCACCTCCTGGACTGCAATCCTATGGAAGGGGACAGGAGAGGGTCAAGAAGTACAGACCTGGAGTTGTAACTACCTGTCTGGCTGTAACAGCTGTGTCCTCTCCCAGTTCTGTGCGATACTGTTTCATTTTCTCCAACATGGGCTCATCGGTGGGATAGAAGAGCAAGTAGGAAGCAGCACATTCAGCAGCTAGTGTCTGGTTCCCAACTTGGGCAGGGACAGAAGAGAACAAACATATATGTCTCTGAAAGACTTGAGCAGCAAATGTGTACAGGCCAGCAGCACTCAATGTCTCAGTCAGGATCTGGCAGCTGGCCTTATACCAAGCACACATCAATCCCTGCCTAGCTGGGCCTCTACCCAACGATGGGCAGAGAATACGGAAAATGAACCTGGTAAAGAATGGACCCACCTTTAATACTTATTGTGAGCTTGTTCACAAGAGACAGAGAAAAAAAGTAAATATTTGAAAGAGAGATGGTTCCACCTCCATCATGCAGCAGACATGATGAGGGGTCTGAGGCTTCTTTGGTCTGACAGAGCAGATAAGAGACAGTTGGGTCAGTGTGGGAAGGAGCAGGGGTATGCAAGAGAAGGGCTGAGGGATGTGTGCAAGTGACACAGTCACAGGATGGCAATGTCATGACAGGCCATCAGTTCAGCAAGGGCAGGTAGGGCGGGCTCAGAAGGAACACGACTGCTGACATGAGATGCACGTATAGGCCCTAGATAGAAGTGGGGGCCTGATCTGGAGCCATGTACTGAAAAGGAAGGTATAAAACTACACAAAATAGTTGGAGAAAGGACTTGAAAAGAAGTGTGTTGAAGGAAAGACATGGGAACAGCCCCACATTACAGAAGCTGCGCAAGAAGACTGAAGCAGACCACAAAGGACCTCTCCCAAGGTGGCCACGGGGTTGAGCAAGAGAAGAGAGATTTCAGGAAGAGTCGGTGGGCAGACAGGACTAGATCTCAGGTCAGTGTGCCACTTTTTCCCATGACATGCTGCCCTCCAGGACCAGAGACAAAGGGGAAGTGTAGGAGTGCCACAGCATAACCTGCTGGGTTGTGGCTCTGCTCACCTTGATTGTAGGCAAACTGCAGTAAATCAAGATGAGAGGGTATGAAATCTTCCGTGGCAGAAATCCGCCCCGGCTTTGTGGCAATTTCAAGGACACACTGCTGCCTGCACTTCAAAACCTGAATATAATGGGCTGTAAGAGAGAGGAACAAGAAAGGCAGTAGCCTACGCTTCTTCCAGACTGGAGTGCTGGGAGATGGGACATGTCCAGCATGCGGAGCACAGCCTTCACACCCAATCCTCTGTGCTTATAACACTACCTGCAATGGCTTCATATAGCCCAGGTTGCATGTCCTCCTCCTCGTCCTCATCCTCCCAAGGCCCTTCACACAGGGCACGACAGTCCTCCAGTGCTGACAGGGCCTCTGTGAGTGACTCCTCCAGCTTGGCCATGGCCAGCACGTACTCATCTGCATCGTAGTGCTGCACACCAGCCTCATATGCTTCCTGTGAAGGACAGATCCAGGTCCCTTCATCAGTGTAGGTGACACCAAAGGATGCCCTGAGACTTTTGAGTCACTCACAGGATGGTGCTGAAATACGGGGGCCTGCCTGGTCATACACAGCCCACCATGCAGTGACAGCAAATCTTACAGACTTAAGCCAAATAACTGTCAGCAAAAAGTCTCCATGTCACACTTGCAGTGGTTTATCTTCACCGAAGAGAAGGCTCCAGGGAGACCTTCTTGCATTCTTTCAGACATAAAGGGGTCTGAGCAAGTCTTTTGACCAAGGCCTGCAGTGACAGCACAAGGGGCTACAGTTTTAAACTGAAAGAGGGTTTTGATTGGAGATAAGCTACTTGTTGGATTGGAGATAAAATACTTGTTATGAGGACTGTAGTGAGACACCGGAGCAGGTTGCCCTGAGAACCTGTGGATGCCCTATCCCTGGAAGTGTTCAAGGGCAGGTTGGATGAGGCTTTGAGCAACCTGGTCTAGTGGAAGGTGACCCTGCCCATGGCAGGGGGCTTGTAATAGGTGATCTTTAAAGGTCCCTTCCAGGCTAAATCTCTCTATGATTCTATGTATGGGGGCCCTGTATGAAGCCATGGCCTTTGTGTGGGAACAGATCAGAGTCCCAGACTGGTCCCTAGGATGGAATAAAAGCTGCTAATGTCTGGCTCTGCACTGAGCCCTCACCCAGTGCGGCATGGCCTCCAGGTCCCGGAAGCTGTTTGACTTCACCCCTGACATACGCTGGTACTTCTCGATGTCCTCCCGCATTTGGAGATGCTGGGGATTAGCAACGAAGAAGGTGTGAGCAGCAGACACAGCCTGATCCAGCTTCTTCAGCTGTGGAGAAAAGGCAGCAGCGTCCGTCATGCTCCTCTGGGCCCCTGACGTTCACACCCACCCCTCACCCCAGCTGCTCCCTGGGTTCACAGAATGGGTCAGGTTGCCCACAGTAACCACAGGGAGCACAGTAGGTCATCTGGTCCAACCTCCCTGTTTAAGCAGAGTTGTTCTACAGCACGTGGAACAGGATTGCATCCGGAATATCTCCGGTGAAGGAGACTCCACAACCTTTCCGGGCAATCTGTTCCAGTGTGTCACCCCTCACAGTAAAGAAGTTCTTCCTCATGTTAAGGTGGAACTTCCTGAGCATAAGTTTCTGCCTGTTGCCTCTCATCCTGTTGCTTGACACCACCGAGAATAGCCTGGCTCCATCCTCTTAGCATCCCCTCTTTACACATTTATACACATTCAGAGAATCACAGAATCAACCAGGCTGGAAAAGACCTCTGAGATCGTCAAGTCCAACCTTTGACCTAACACCACCTTGTCTACTAGACCACGGCACTAAGCGCTACATCTAGTCTCTTCTTAAATACCTCCAGGGCCGGTGACTCCACCACCTCCCTGGGCAGCCCATTCCAATGCATTGATAAGGTCCCCTCTGAGTCGTCTCTTCTCAAGGCTGAGGGCGAAGAGTTCACCCTTGCCCACCACCCCCTCAGGCCCCCTGCCCCGGCTCACAGCAGCCCCCGGGGGTGGCGACTCCCACTCCCCTGGCCCGGTGCCCACCTGGAAGAAGGCCACCTGGAGGTAGTTGTAGGGCTCCCTGCGCTCGAAGTCGCGGCGCACGGCGCGGCTGGCGCGGTGGGCGGAGGGCGCGGGGAGCAGCCGCCGCCCCAGGCAACGCTGCAAGCAGCCGGCTCGCTGCAGCACCGGGCCGAGCAGCGCGGCCTCCCAGCGCCCCGGCCCGGCGGGGAAGGGCTCCTCCCGGGCGCAGGCGGCGCGGCAGGCGCGGCGGGCCGCCCGCAGCCCCGCGTAGCTGTGCAGGGCGCGCTGCAGCAGCTCGGCCGCCCGCGTCCAGTCCCGCGCCAGGTAGGCGCGCACCCCGTCCGCGTACAGCAGGTCGTACGGCACCAGCCGGCCTGGCGACGTGGCGGCGGCGGCGGCGAGGAGGCTGAGGCAGAGCAGCGAGGCCATGGCTGAAGCAGTAGGAGGAGAGGGGGTCCGAGGCGGGAGGGCGTCCCGGCGAGCCCCGCGCTCGGCCCACCCGGGGGCGGTGCCGGGCCAGGGCCACGGTGGGCGGGCAGCCTCGCTGAGACCCGACGCCTATTCGGGGGCGCCCGGTCGTGGTGCCTCTCCGCCTGACGTGGCCCTTGGTTCAGGCAGCCAGCCCAGCGAGAACCCTCCCTTTAGTGTGGCTCGCCCAAAGCCCTCCAACGAGGCGTCTCATAAGAGGTTAAGGGTAATCTATCAAGAGTCACGCTTGGATAGTTCATAGACCAAGTCCCATCACATGGAAAACCTCTTTAGAGGTGAAGGGCTACTTATCTCCCACAGCTCCTCTGACACTGCCAAATCTTTGCCCATGGCTGGAACTACAGCCAGCACTGGGCAGGAGGTCCATCTCCCACACAGCCAAACCTATGCCTGTGCCTGGAACTACAGCCAGCATCAGGCAGGAGAAGGTCCATCTCCCATATGCTACCCCTGCACTGCCCTCCCAAGAGTTTTGCGTGGGGCAGGAGCCTGTTCCAGATCTCACCGCTCCCAGCTTTGATGACATGGGCAGCTGGGGGCCTTCCCCCAGAAGGCTCTGGCAGCTTTCCTGTTTGGGTGAGAAGTTTGGGTCATCTGATGTTTCATGCACAGTTCACACTGAAATCAACAGTTTGCATTGGTGAATGAGATGTTATGGGTCAGGGACTTTTTAGAGAGAATTTAATTTTTTTCAAGCTTGGCATTTCCTCAAAGCAAAACCTTTTGCTTGAGCAATGTTAGAAACCCCAGAGGCCACTCCTGCTTAGCACTATATCCCCTGAAATGAACAGGAAGACTTTTCACCCAGTCTCCTGTGACAGCTCCTCTGTGAGCATCATTCCCTTTCCTGAGCTGTGAAGCATCTGCTGCCTTTCAGATGCACCGACAAGAAAGGATGAAGAGGGAGGAAAGGAGCCTCGCACATTCTGCATTTCCCTTCCAGAAGCCTGTGAAGATTCATTAAACATCGGGCCCGTCATTTTGTTTCTATGGAAACAAAATTATTACTAATATAGTATTTTAAAAACAGACACACGATTGACACTCCAAATATAGAATTTTAATACCATTCTGCACCTGCCTTTTCTCTTAGGGCAGAGCGGATGCGAGGGTGGAGTTCACAAAGGGACGGGACTGGCGAGGATGCCAAGTGGCGGTGGCAGCAGTGGATGTGTTTGTAACCTGAGAGCAGGCACAGGCTGGCTGTCCCTCCGTTGTGCTCCCTTCTGCGGATCTGTCCCACTTCTTTTTTACCCCAACAGAGTGGGGTGCCGTGTTTCCTGCCTGCTGGCGAGAAAGATGAGAATGCAAATTAGTGATTGGGTCCCGGAACAAAGGGAACACTTGCAGTTTTATTTAAAAATCATGATGGCACTGAATGTTTTTGATGCTGTCTCTCATAGTTTGGGATCCTGGAAGGTCTGTGGCTCGCAGGCCTCAAGGGTCCTTTCACATGGCGCCTGCTCTCCGTTCTGCAGATGCCAGACTTCGTTGCCAACCACGGAGCAGCGCCGTGGCCGGTCGGCATTCTCCTCCTCTCTGCTGCCGAGGGAGAGGCGGCGATCGCGGCGTGATGCGAGCAGGAGACGGGAGTGCCGTGGGCTGCAGGCTGGGGTGGGTTGCGGCGTCTCGTCGATGAATGTGGTGATCTCATCTCGGAAGAAGCAGGCGCTGGAGCTGGAGCCCCGGGGCAGTAGCCCTCCCTCCAAAAATTGCCGTAGGGTCGTCAGCTCATCTTCTGGGGGCCGCCGGCGGTGCTGGTAGTCATGCAGCTGAGGAGGCAAGAATCCAGGGGCCCCAGGCTTGCGGGGGGTAGAAATGCGGATGTCGTCAGATGAAGACCACTTGTGTAGGAAGGATGGAGCAGAGCGGTGGGCGGAGAAGATGTTAGTCTCATCATGTGACATTCTCCGTGAGATAGGGACCTGGAAAACAGAGAAGGAGGAAGGTGATGGAAGACTTGAAGAGTCAGAACAGGAAGGGAGTAGCTGAGGCTTTCTCAGAGAAGAGAGTCAAGAAGGCATAAAGGTGTGGGAGACTGACAGAGAAGGAAGGAAGTGGGTTGTGGGGCTGCCCCTGCTGGCTCTCAGCTCACCTGCAGGTAGTGCACCTTGTCTTGGGGCAACAACATGTGATGCATGGGCAGCAGCTTGATGTCCCGGGAGTCCCGCTTCACAGCTGCAGCGCCGTTCGCATCAAATCTCACTTTGCAGATCCTGCCATCACCATAATCATCACACACACCATCTGTTGGCAAGGAGGAGAATGGCAGTCAACACTTTTCAGTCAGAAGAGTAGCATTATCAGGGCACCTGGACGCCATCCCAACGCTTGTCTGACTTGCTGCCCTACTTGCAGCCCTCAGGGCTCGCCTCTGAACAAGGACCTCGTCTTTCTGCTTGCAGTGCACTAAAGCACCCAGAGACTGCCCTATTTCTTCTGTCTTGCCTTTGAGTTGCTCACTGCCAAAGATCTTGGACCTTTGGATCAGCAAGTTGGGCTGAGGCCCAGCATGTCACTTTGGTTGTGGTCTGGCAGCCACACACAGTGTCTTACACTTGCGACTACTGAGAAGGATGTTGCACTAATTCTTCCTGGATGCTAGTCCTAAAGCAGCGAGTGGCAGAGCCTTCTCCAGAATAAATTTTCTCATGGTTGCTGACTCCAAGCTGTAACATGCACCTCACCTAGCCATCTACAACACCATCAAATCCCTTTCCCAAGGCAGGCCCCCTCTTTCCTCTGTAGTCTTTTGGGGAGGTGGTTTCGTGAGGAGCTTACCATCATCTGCGTCTTCCTCAGACATGATAGCCACACACTGCTCCCACACGGTGCGGAGATCTGCTCGGTAGCGCTCGCAGGACCAGATGAAAGACGGGAGCAGCAAGGTCTGCACCATGGAACACCAGAGCACAGCCAGGACCATCCAGGTGGGGGCCGTATCATAGCGCAGGCTAAAAAAGCTCACAACCTTCGAGGTAAGAAAAAGAAACAATGCCAAGAAAGGAGACAGAAGTGGGGATCAAAGGAGAAAGATAAGAATCAACTCTGTAGTGGAACGTAATCTGTCTGTAAAGGATTCATCAAGTAATTACCCTGTGTCCCTTTGAAAAACTGCTCTTGGGGTCTTGCCCCAGGTTTGCTGCACCATATTCCAAGCTGTCGTATCTCTTAACGTGAGACCTGGTGCTAGCATCCCTTCTCCCCCATGCTTATTATGAGCTGGAGCTAAATGCATGCTAACAAAGGACGCAGCCACTGGGGAAAAAAAAAAGCTGTGACTAAGCCTCTCTGTTCTCTTAATGATTGCCTTTGAGAACTTTTCCAGTTTTGCAGAGAATCAACCGTCCAGCCAAAACCTGAATGCTGCCTACAACTATACAAGCAGAAGGAAAAAGAAAACTGGATGCAACAGCTTTTAAAGCTTGTTTATCAGTTCTCTAGAAGCAAACTGGAGAAATAAAAATCTCATTGTTTTTACAAGTAAATTGTAAAAATATTGGCAGAATAATCTCCTCTCCTCTTAGCCACTTAAAACTTTCACAGTGGTTTTAGCTGTGTGGTGTGTATTCCCTAGGCTTAGACTTAAGAAGATGCTGCTGCAGAAGGATGACAGAATTACTGCAATCTTTCTAAAACCGCTGCTCAGAATAACACGGATTCAGATGCGGCAGTTCTGCAGCTGGTGGGACAGGAGAGTTTCTTCTCTAAAACTTGAGAGAAAACGAAATCTGGTTTAACTGCAGACTCTGAAGGGAAAGGGAGAACTTGCTGCTTACCAAGATAGGCACCCCAGTGAGCGTGTCATACAGGAAGACAATAGCACTTATGAGGTTGGTCATCTGCAAAGAGGTCTTGGCTGACTCAGAGCCATCCAGTGAAGACCTCCTTTTGCCTCGTACATCCTCCACCACAATGGCTGGCACATTGAAAGTGGTGTGTGCTGATGAAGAGCAGGATGATGCTTCCTCTGCTCTCTGATGATGGCACCGCCGGCGTCTTCTGTGTGCCCACAGGGTTTGGTAGAAAGTGATACCCACGCACACCAAGCCCATGACGATTCCTCCGAGCAGCAGGAGGCTAAAGCAGACACCGAAGCCTAGCCCTATTTTGCTGACAATGAACTGGCAGCCCCGGGCATAGTAGCGCTCGCCATTGTTGTGCCAGCCGATGGAGGGCAGGGTGGAGAGGATGAATGACACCATCCAGATGCCCATGACTGCGTGCAGAGCCTGCTTCTTGGCATTGCTCAGGCGGTAGTTGACTGGCCATCTCACCATCCACATCCGGTGGTAGGACAGGGAGGCCACCGTGAAGCAGGTGGCCAGTGCCAGGGTGTAGTATGTGGAGACAAAGACCTTGCAGATGCTTTCGTTCCAGTCATAGTCAGAGGACTCGCGCCGCAGCTGCACCACGGCATAGGTGGTGAGGGGTACTGCTGCCATAAGGATGTGGGTGCCAGCAAGGAAGCATAGCAGCAGCTCCAGAGGCTTGTGTTTCTGCTGTTTGGCTGTGATGCTGAGGATGATCCAAGAGTTGGCCAACAGAGCTAACATGCCACATGCCAGCCACCACAGTGAGTTGTTGTGCAAGGTGGACTCTGAATCAGAGTCCCCCATGCTGCCACCCCTGCTAGACTGCACCCTGTCCCTGCCGCTGGGGTTTTGTAAGAGGGTGAGCAGGACTCTGCACTGGCAGAGCCACGTCCCTCCTCATCTGCTGCTGCAATGCAAGTTGTTTGCACGCTGGAGGGGTTCCTCAAGGCATTGCCACCAGGTGCCAGGCAGAACAGCCGTCAACTCTGTCTTGCTTTCAGTCCTCCCTTTCCCTCCCGTTTGATTATATTTCTTTCCCTTGTTCTAACTTTTTCATCTGTTTTTTCCCTAGTTCTCTTCCTTTTTCTTTCTTCCACTTTCTTTCTCTCTCATGAATACTTGCCAGTGCTTCTTCCCTCACTTGCTTGGGCACACTTTTTTTTTTCTTCCCCATCTATTTCATCTCCCTCCTCCACTCTTACTCCAAAGAAAAAACTCTCCTTACTTCATGTGACAGCCAGACACCTTCTGACTCAGAGACCACCTCCTACTGAGACTGGTGAAGGCAAGGACTTCTGGGGACTCCAAGCAGTTTGGTAGAAGCAAGTGCCAGCTGACCAGTGTCCTAGGGAATGAGCAGCTAGCCAAGATTTTCAGAGATGACAAGAGGGAGAACAAAGGTCCTGCAGAATTAGTGAGGGTGGTGCATACACTGTGTGTAATTCCCCTCTCACCAAATGCCACCACACTCGTGGCCCCGTAGAGGTTCCCGCCAAGGCTGTCAGAGAGCTATCAACAGAGAGAAGAGTTAGGAACAGGATTCAGAGGGTTCCCTATCCAAGACCTCACAGCACTATCACTACATTGTCTTTTTTGCTGTCTTCCAGGGCTCAGCCTGGTCTTTCAAGCTTTCTTGTACACAGCAGAGCTGGCAAACAATGAGATGGTGGGGAGGGGAAGATCCTTTTCAAAGGTTCCCTTGGAGATTCAGGGCATGAGGTTCACTGTAGAAGAGAGAAAAGAGAAAAAGTGATTTAAGATCATTCTATCTCCCCAGATCTCTCTCTCTCCTTGCCCACACTAACACCTTGTCATGATTTAGACAGTGAAGAGCAGCTCTATGTCTTTCAAGGAACAGAAGAGCCAGATTTGCATCAGTCTCTGCATTGCTCAGGCCAGACTCTGTCCTGCAGCAACTCCATCCAGTGCTGCTGAGACATACCATGCTCCCTGTCCTTCCAGTCTGAGGCTGCCTACCCAAAGTGTTATTAATGCCATTTCTGACATGGAACACCTGATCTACACCATCCCTTGCCATTGCAGTCCTGCCATTCCCATGCGTGCACTGCCACACTCCTTGTTTCTGCCGTACAGCTCCCACAGTCTTTGGACCTCAGCTTTTCTCTGCCAGTGCTCTGGATTTTAACCTGCTGCTCCCATCCTATCCCATCCATGGGTGTGTTCCACCATTCTAGCAGTACCCTGCCATCCCACCGTCTTGAAACACAAGTCTTTCGGCCACACACGTTCCTGCGAGAGCAGTTCCGGTCTCCAGACACCCCACAGTCACAAACCCAGCAAACAAGACTGCTAACCTAGCCCTGAGAAAACTCACCTTTGCCAGTGAGCCCTAGTCCTACCAGCTCAGACCCCCTCTTCAGCCTTCATCCATAGAGGACATCCAAGCAGTATATTCCAGGAAGGTATAGGCCTGTTCTGTGCCTTGACCAGAGTAGATGTAAACTTAATCTCTATGTGGATGGCTCTGTGCCCCCCCAGTTCGAGATAGTGGCTCAGTTCCCACCCCTCCCTTTCCTTCTGTTTCTCCCTATTTTCTCACCCTCTCTATAACCACCTGAGGCATTTCCTCCTTTCCTCCCTGGAGCAGTTTGCCATGACTAGATTGGAGATGACCCATTCTGCCCTGTTTCATCTTTTTCCCCCCAGCACCACCACTCTTGCAGTTAGGCCTGTGGCCTCTGGAGACACTTATGGACCTACCCGGCCCCAATAATACTAGGGGAATGAATTTCCTTGCAGCATCTCCTTCTGCTGCCCTTCCCACCCGGCTTGTTCTGGTGGCCCACAATGTTCCCTCCGAGGCTGAAACCCTCCCGCTTCTGCTGGCTTTGGGGCCCAATTCTGCTCCAGGCTGTGGTCCTCCCCCCCGGAGACAGGAGAGCCCCAGGTCGGGGAAACCCGTCCTCACCTGGCCCTGCTCCCCGGCTTCACCCCACCGCTCATCCCACCCGCGGGGCACACACTCCCAGGGATGGCGATGGGGGGCAGGCGAGGGAGTGGGCTCGGAGGGCAAGATGACCCAGAATGATTGCAAAGAAGCGCGGAGAAAGCCGGGGGTGCCGGGGGATGCGGCGGCCGGGCCGAGATGCGCTGCTACCCCGCCGCCCCCTCCCTCCGCCCCCCACTCGGCAGCCCGGGCAC
>NW_020897715.1:17290589-17306765 GCF_003984885.1 Neopelma chrysocephalum | reverse complement strand
CCGGCCACCGCCGGGCGGGGCTCGGCGAGGGGCGAGGGGCGGGGAGCGCCGGCGGGGGACGGCGGCGGGAGCACCGCCGGGCCGAGCAGCCAGGGGGCGGGACGGGCGGACGGGCGCGGGAGCCGGAGCCGCCGCCCCGGCACCGGCCCCTCCGCGACTCCCGACGGGCGGGGGTGACGGGGCAGGCTGTGCCCGGCTGTGCTCCCGGAGCCGGTCTTGGTCATGGCCCATCCACAGCGGCTCCCCCTTGCGCGCAGCCCTCCAGCCCCACGGGGCGAGGCGGGCCGCCACCGCAATGCCACTTGCAGGACAAGGAGTTGCTGGGTTCCCGTTCCCAAAGAAGGTTATGAGGAGACACCCAGGCCGTAATAGATGTCGGGAGGAGGGGGGGAAAGGCAAAGAGCTGCTGCCCACAGAGGTGCCTGCGAGGGGTGCTTGGAGGGCAGGGTGCCCTGGTGCCTCAGTTGGCATAGCTGCTGTGGTGGCCTCTTCCACCACCAACTACAGTGTGGTCCCACAAACAGGGAAAAAGGGAAGGAGATAGGGCAGGAGTAGTGCTCAGATGAATGCTTTGGTCATGCAAGAGGAGTAAATCTCCCCCTCCAGCTGTGTCACCTCAGCAAGGGCAATCCTGGCTAGAACGTCTGCACAAGGCAGCAGACATCTCATTTACCTGTTACTGTCTTGCTACTGAAGTGAAGGCACCAACACCTTCCCTGTCTTCATTCATTTTAGGACCTGATATATGCCAAAATCTCTGTGCTCTTTCCTGCATCAGAATTGGTATAGGAGTCCATGTTTCTGGACAGTCAGGGTGCAGCTGTATTAGCACCTCAGTTTGGATCAAGAGAACCTGAACAATTTAGGTGAAAGGACCTGCAAGGCATGCAGCAAATGTGCTCTGAGGACTATGAGAATTCGGCTTTGCTTTGGGCTAGGGTTAGTCTGAAGTAAGTCCCCAGACATTTACAGCATGGCCACAAAGTCTTCGTCATCAGATGTCTTCCTCTACTGATCTGCTCCTGCTCCATACCCTGTTTGCTAAAGTGGACCTACAGATCCAGGGTCTGCTCAGTTTTATCACCCCCTCTGACAGGGCAGATTTCATATATCATTCTCAATATTGACTGAGGCGATCCCAAGTGCCTTGAATACCAAGGAATTTCGTCTGAGGTTTGTATGATCAGCAGAGGGAGAGACTCCTGAGTAAGAAAGCTGGAGGTACTGCTGGTTCTCAGGCCCAGGGGGAGCAGCAAAGGCAGTTCCAAAGGTGTAAAAAAAATTTGCATTGCAGTAGCTGTTGTGAGTGGGGCCTCTTTTAGAGACGGTGAGTAGAACAAGGAACCACTAGAATAGATCTGGCTTTGTGTCAGGTAGGTGATAAGAAATATTTTTGAGGAAGGTGGGTGATGACGATGCTGCCATACTCTGGCTATTCTTTGGCATGAGAGACTCCCACAGCGAAATGGCCCCAAGGTGGTTCAGCTCAGTGGGCAGTCTACCTACAGCAGGAACCAGAGATGTGAGATGGGACAGTCCTCTGTCACTGCTTTCCAACCCATATAATTTGTGGGAGGTTTATGCCTTGAAGTGAGAAGGTCTATATCCACAAATGTAAACATTTTGCAGCTCCAATTGTGTCATTTGTGTGAATTGCTTAATGTGATAACTTCCACATTACCATCCTCTTCTGATTCAGAAGTTGAGTCTCTCTAGCGTAAGTTGTTAGCCTGCCTGCGTGGGTGAATAAATCCTCTTGTTCTCAGCAAACCAAGCTTCTAGCGCTTTCTGCACTGTCTGCCTGCCTCGGCTCTGCTCAGGTAGGGGCATCCTGCAGCTGGATAACTGGGCTACACCTGACAGAGACTGGTGAGCAGAGCTGCATGGGGACAGATCCTCGTATCTCAAGGAGGCTTCTTGTGTTTGCAAATGTGTCTGTGTTATTAGTTTGAATGAAAGCACAAAATTGAAGATTTACTGTGAAGTGGAACGAACTCTGTGGAAAGAAGAGCTTTTACCCCAGGGCTGTCACACTCCTAAGCAGATGCTTGTCCATCCATCCATCTCATCTAAATGGATTTCAAAGACTCCCTTTGTTTGCCTAGGATTTCCAGACATCTGGTTTTACTGGTTTTCATAAGAGGTGGGTTGCAACTGTGAATGTGCTGCATATTGACAATGCACATGCAAAGGAGCACTGATGTGGAATGTGGATGATGATCTGAAAGTCCTGAAGCCCTGTGGTGCAGAGTTGCTTGTGTATCTAGGAAGCCCAGGGTAGAAAATGAGACACCCCCACCGACTCATCTCTCAGAAGGAGTCACAGAGTGGGAGCGATTTTAATTCCCACAGAGTCAGTCTGTACTCCGACCAGCGATCTGCAGTCTAAAGTCTCAGTAGCTCACTAAAATAGTCTAAGGCATCCAGGCCTGAAGAAACACCACTATTACAGTGTCAGGGTATGAAATGTTTTCTGGAAAAGTTCATTGCATAAAGATCAGTTATTTCTGGACAGAAGCTCTGCAGGTCCAGGGAAATGCTCTTCCCAGAGGTGCCTTGGATTCTTAAAGGAACAGGGCTCATTAACCAAGAAACAGCAGAATCCTAAAACCAGAAGCATTGAGACAGCCAAATGCACTTCATGGGGTTTTGATGGTTTGCAGCTCTTACTCAGGACTTTGATAGTGACCATGGGAGGTTTCATATGTTTCTCACAGATCATGGATGCAATTAAATCCATCCTCAGAGCCCCAACACGGCTTATACAGCCTCCTGTGAGGCTACAACTAGCGTGCTTGCAAGCAGGTTTCCTGGCATCTTTTCTGGCTCTCTGAGCAGGGTGTGGCTAATGGCTAAAAAGAATCCAGCCAAGTAGATACGTTACCATTTTGCTTCAGTGACGGTGACGGCAATGTAGATTTGTCATATCCAAACCTTAGGTTCTATTTCTAGCACTGTACAGAAAGATTTAGTGAAATTTCTCAGATATTTCATCTGCAAAATGGGCAACTGATAATAGCTCACATCAGGGGACAGATGACTAGCGCTGGTCATGAGCTACACACAAATATTAAGAGCTTGCAATGTAAAATCTAGGATTTGAACTTGTGGATGCCTGCTTACCACTGAATGTTTTGCCTTACACAGCTGGACACCTTCTAAAAGATATTTTTTTAGCCTCTGTCACATACAGAAATGTTTGTGTATGATATTTTCCTTGAGAAAAGGAATTACCAGGGTAGGCTTGTCAAATATGTGATTGTTATGATGCATGCCATTTTACAGAGGTGTATATATCTTCTTGCATCCCCCAACCCCACTACCCACCTGTTGTAATGCTTTGTGTGTTCTTCTCTTCTGAATGTTACTGACCCTTTTTTCATCCCTCCTGCCCATGTGGCATCACTGATAGCCCAGTGCAGTCTGTATTCCAGCAGAATTCCAGTCTGTAAAGGATGGAAAAATATCATTTCAGAATTTAATTATGCTACTTTCTCAAATTACGGAACGCTTACTTGTTTGTTCTCATACACAAAGATAATTAGGAGCTCTTGAATCATTAATCTGGGAACCTATGAAGTCTGGGAGGAGCTGAAATGATTTCTTTGCTTTAAATTTGTAACACTGAATTGCAATTTTCATTTTACCACCTGTTCCTCTAGCTTCTGTAGGTATGTTTGAGGTTTCTTGAGACCAGAACAATTGTTTCTTAATTAAAAAATAGACTGGGCTTTCAGGAGCACTGCTGACGTGCTGGATGCAGCTGGCCCCTGCCAGGGACGCTCTCTGGCTCCCCTAATTGTTTCAGGTGCTGTGCTGGCCTCTCCGGTGCCATGGTCCCCACACAGCCAGCACCACTGTTACTGCTGTTCACCTTCAGAACCTCATCTCCACACAGACAAGCTCAGAGGAGGGACTTCCCAGCATTGGAGTCTGAAACAGGACCTTGACACGAACCAGCTGGTGCTGAAGCATTGAGGATCTGGGGTTTCTCCTTTCTTCCCTTTTGATTCCTTGACAGCAAGCCGATCTCTGTCACCACCTCTGTTCCTAATTCTGCCGTTCTTTAATTCTCCAAATCTGGAAGCACCTCTAAGACTTGGCCAAGCTGGCTAGCAAATGAACAGGAGGAGAGCCAAAGGCTTCTTCAGAGGGGATGCCAGGGAAGGATTCTGACATACGTGAGGCAGAGGCTGTGGTTTGGAGGTGTTGCTCAGAGGTGAGTACACTAATGAACCCAGGGCTCCCTCCTAGTAAACACACACTTGGGAGTACTCTCAGAAAGGAACCAGTCCAGAGCTGAGCATCCTGGAAGGGTCTGGTACTCCAGCTCTACCCTTACCTTTGAGAAGGGTGGATGGAGGCTACTCTTTCTCTGTAGCTTCATTAGGCTGATAAGCCTTTCAAATGGATGCTGAGTACTGTTCTCCTCCTTCTGCACCCCTCCAAAATAAAAAGGAGTTAGAAGAGGCCAAAGTACACAGATTTCTCCCTTGTAGACCTTGGGAACATGCAAAGAAACACACAGGGTCATTTGGCTCTGAAGGCTGAGGGATGCGAGTGCTTTGCTGCAGAGCCTGCGGGGAGCATGAGTCACATGGATTGCCTCGGCAGATCCGGGCTGACAGCATCCACCAAATCACTGCCTCACGTTGCACTCAAAGGGCAGAAATAAACAGGGAAGCAGGAGGGGCTTTCGGAGGTAGAGCTGTGGGCCGGGGTTATTTCAGCCCACATGTTTCTAGATCAGCAGAACTGGACAGGGTGCTATATCCTTGTGTCCAAGCCCCTCCCTCCACCGGAGCAAGCAGGTCTGTGGGTCCTGACAGAGGACCGTGCTTTGGAGGTGTGTTCAAAAGACTGAAGCATGTGCTTTTTCCCTTCTGCAGCCCAGAAACGTGGGGAATAATAGTACCAGAAAGACGGACATGGTAGGGAAAACCAGCATTTCTCATTTTTTTCCCAAACTCGTGCTTTCTGTCACGTTTCCCCATCAGTACACAGAGCTCTTGCTGCTGTTGTCATTTTGTAAGTATTGCCATGTATGCCTTTCTGAGTCCTGCCATCATCTCAGGGCTACTCTGATGAGCTGTCGCCACATGACAAAATATGTCTGTCATTGTGTTTGCTGCTTTGCAGAGTTGTATTATCTCTGTGGTTTGCATCATGCAGAGGTATTATTCCATTGCATAGTGTAGATACACCCTTGTCACACCTAGCAAAGGGAGAAGTCGTCAGGATACATGGAAGAAAGCCTGTAAAGCCCTGGCCTGGGCAAGATGTAACCACAGTCCACTCCAACTGGAGACTCATCTACATCGACACATTTTGTGCAAGCTTGTTCTTATCTGGCTTGAATTTCTAGCTCTGTACTGCCTTGAAGCCCACACTGAAGCTTTCAGTATTGCACTTGGATAGAAAGGAAAGCCCATCTAGGACTCACTCTGTGAATGACTTTTCTCTCAATCAGGGCAGCCTGTGCATCTAGGGAACAAAGAAGGTCATCATGTGAAAAGATACAGACAGGAGAGCTGCCAAAAAAGGAGATTTATAACATTGGAGCCTACAGTGGTTTGTACTTACAGGTGAATTTCAAGTAGAGTAGGGCAGAGTCACAACTGTTGAGATAGGAGACCTACTGAGAAACTGTGCAGTGTTGAGGAAGGCCTGTAATTTTCCTTGCACTCATCCAGATGGGAGAACTGGAAGCTGTGCATCTGTGGATATGGCTGTGCGCTTACAGGCATCCCAGTGGCACCATCCCATCTGCTGTCATGCTAACCAGGCCACCTGGAAACAGATGGAGGGACCTTCTGCATCTGTGGCGGTGATGTGAGACAGAGCATTCATTGCAGGTGGGTCCCAGCTGTGAATGGGGACACAACCTTTGGTCACTTGTGGGGACTCAGTGTGCCTCTTCCAGCCCTTGGAAAAGAGGAGGACTGAGGTTGCCTCCTGGCTTTTACAGCTGGGGGCAGCACTGTCAGGCAGCTCAGGCACCTTTGTGCTCTGAACCACCAGTGCCAGCATTCTCTGCTACCCAGGTGTTTCATCCTGGCCAGGCCAGGTTTGATGGACTTTGTGCTGGAGGCCAGGTAAGCCCTATTAGTTTAGTCTTTTATTGTCAGGCTGATTCTCTGACTGAAAAGATCAAAGCTGGTGTTTTTTGGCACAGGGACGGTTGGTTCAGCTGCCAGGACCCCAAGTGAGCGCCTGAACTGCTGGAGATGGCTGCAGTGCTGGAGGAGCTCCCAATGGATGCTCACCCAGCGTGATTTGTCCCACCCAGATATCAGGTGATACAGGATAATCCCTTTGCTGCAGACACCTGTGTGAGTGAATAAAAGAGCTGACTTGGGTACTCAAGCAGTTATTTAAGGCAAAGGATCTGGACTGCAGAAACAGAGGTTGGTTTTTGTTGAGGGGACTATGCCAAGCAGTTTGTCGTGACCATTATATTGACCACCACTGACGCTGCGTTGATTTTCCCTTATACAGCTCCCCAAATGGGCCTGTCCTTAAGCCATGATGATGCCTTGTTTAGCAGATTGATGGGCTGCAACTGGCTCCTAAGGTATGCTGGCAGTTCAGGGAGAGGGACAGCAGTAGGAGGAGCAACTGCATGCACCAGGATATGGACCAGACCTTTTCCAAAATTAACATAGTCTTGTGCACATAAGCACAAGCTATGAGAAAGAAAATGGCATTAGTGTGGGCCTTCATCACTCTCGTTTGTGTGAAGATGATGGTGGAGGAGCCAGCATGACACCAGTGTTGGCCCACACCTGCTGCCACAGCTGCCTGGGGCTGCATCTCCACTCCAGAGCAGAAATGGGGTTGTGGGGAGGAAGATTTCCCCCGACTCACAGATGTTGTCTCTGCTGTTGTTGCCACCTGCTTCTTCTCTGTCAGTAACAGCATGATGCTGGCGTGACTGCCACAGAGAAAACCCCTCCTCCAGCACTGAGCATCCCATGGGGAAGTCTTTGCCACGGGGAACCCTTCCCATAGCCCAGTGCCCCTCTGTGCCTCTCCCCAGATAAGCCCAGCACAGATGAACAAACCTGGACTGCGGCCAGTGACATCTGTTGGACCTCAAGGCCTTTTTGACCTGCCACTAGCAGACAGTAGAATAACTTCTATAAACACAAGACTTCTGTGTACATATTTGAACAGCATTTTTTCTTTTAGGATGTTCTGTCATCTCTGCAACATGCTTTTAGTTCCATCTTAAATTTCCTGGGCTTTTCACTCCCTCTTCTCAACTCCTTGAACAAAAAAAGGGTCATTTTGGTGAGAAGGCATTTCCAGCGTCTGTCTCAGAAGCATCTGTTCTCTGTACTCTGTGGGATTACTCAGTCCAGCTGGTTTGTTCTCCTAGGAAATTACTTTCTCACCCCCATCCCAAACCTACCTTCCAGATCAATATTCAGAATTTCTTCAGGCTCTGACTTCCAGAAGCTACTGGTGTGCTGAACTGCCCTCCCAATAAAACTAATTCTTAATTATCCCACTGCTTGTGCTGTTTTCACTTGTTTGTTGGTTTGTGGTGGGAGAGGCAAAAGCTACAAGCTCAGGGATGGATATGTGGGGTAGTGTAGGGCTCAGACTGTCCGGGAAAGGCAAATGAGTATGGACAGGTTTCACATAAAGCAGAGAGCTGGTGCATTAAGGAAGGCTCGTGACAGCCGGGGAGGTGGGAGATAGTGAGAATCAGCATTCCACATCCTAGCAGGAAAAATGTGAATTTGAACCAGACAAGAGTGCCTCAGAAAAAATGTAGTCCAGCTTGCAAAAAATAACTCCCAGCCCTAAAGTAATTTATTGTCGCTCAGGCAGATAAAAGAAGCACATAAAATTGGTTCCACGAGAAGGTCAAATTAAGTGCATGAACAAAATACAAGCATATTATATATCTGTATATATGTATCTCTTCTATTCAGTGTCTCTCATTATACAACTGCAGATCACTCGTAACCCTTCAAGGTTTCTCGTCCTGTCCATTGGCTCCTAGCCAGAGTGCATCCCTTCATGGCATTAGACTGGGAGAATGATGAAAGAATAAAGAATTACATTAAAACAGGAGAAAGAGAGATGGATTCATGGAGCACTATGGGCTGCCAGGTGTTTAGGTACAGGCAGAGGCTTCATCAGTCCTTCTGACTTCAGTGCCGCAATATTACTTTTTTAGCCAGCTGCAAGAGAAAAGTATTGTGTTAGTACTACCCCCCACTTTTTTTGCATAGAGAATGCCTGCCTGCCTCTGTAGCTGAGGATGCAGACAGTTACTTGAGCATTCACATGGCTGCGATTTAGGTTTCAGTTACACTGAGCTGCTTACTTGGCAAAGAGAGTTAAAGAACAACTGTATCAGCACTTGTACTGCACAGATTTATCTAGTTTTTGATGCATCTCTATGGGCTTTGTCCTCTTTTCATGGGGATTTTTTTTAACCTTGATAAAAGGTAGGTGAAAACAAGGTGAATTCTTTGACGTATTATACCTTTCACCACATGTACATCCCAGCTGTGATGTGGTATTTGCCAATAAACATTTTCACTGAATTCTCAGTGACAGTGAAAAAAATCAGATGAAACTATCAGTTTGCCAGTGTCACCCGTGAAAATAAGCAGAAGTCCAGTGATGTACCCATACATTAATTGAACTTGTTCATGCAATCATTTGTACTGTCCTTAGCTCTCCTCTTCCAGTGACAGAATGGCTATCGGTGTTTCCAACACCTGCTTCTGATGCCTGAAACCATATAAGCTTAAAGACCTGGAAGGCCTTTAAGAGGGCTCCTTCTCTGCTGAGAAATCCTTGCACCAATGAAAAGGGTCAGGACATGATGGTGTATTTCACATCATCCAACGCTTTAGGAAAGGGTATGAATCACAGTGTTCCGTGATTCTTTCTTCTCTTTCATTACTCCTGCAGGGTTATTGGCAATTTTCACCGACTGCAGTCCAGCACTGCACTAGCAGAGCTGGAATTACGTTATGGACACCATGGTTTTTTAAAATTGGTGTTTCATCCTTGTGCTTGGTTGTGTGCTTTTCACCTCCAGATCCCAGATTCACTGTGGAACCTATCAAAGGACTTTGGAGCACCTGCTTGGTTTTGGTTAACATCTCTCAACATGAAGAAAATTCAAGTGAAACCTCTCTGCTCAAAAGTTTCCTAGCACTGTGCTGCCATGGGTTTGGGTTATAATGGGAAATTCATTAAACATATCTCATAAATCTTAGGTAGGATTTTACATCAGTAAGAACTGAAAATGCTGAAATGCAGCTGTATTGCTTCACCAAGGAGGCTCAAGCTCAATTTCTCTCCACTCAACCATTAGGCTCCTCTGTCTTGAAAACACTCTTTGCCCATTCTGGGTGCCCTCATTGCCACTTACTGTTGACACTGACACGTCTTGTTTTCCAGCAAGTATTGTCTTGCTTGTGCCATCCTTTTTGCCCGTTGCTGCCAGGAGAGAAGGGATAAAGAACAATTGGATATTTTTATGCTTCAAATGCTTTCCTCTTAAGTGGTAATAAAGTGCCATCTTACATCTGCAGACTGCCCACCTCTAACCATTTGCTTTGAGTCTAAGGATTGACCCTTTATCTGTTCTACTCTATGCCCAGACAGGAAATCCAACTCCTCCTGTGGTTTGGAGAGACAGTAGTCTCTTCAACTTTCACATGGACCAGGGCACTCACCCTTCTCCGCTGCCAGCTTATACCACTGATGATGCACAGACACACAAAAGCAAACACCAATACACTGCCTCCAACACTTGTTCCAGTTACCACATAGTTAATCCAAACAGGAGCTTCCTCTGTGGAGAAAGAAAAATATTTAGAGGCAAAACCAGAGAATTTTAAGGCTTTAGGGTTGAGGCAGGGATGTGATGCTAATTTCCATACCCACGTGGTAATGAAGGCTGATCTTTCTGTCATTGTCTTCTATGAGGTGACAGCTCCACAGCCCTGCAGCACTGATGTTCACCTCCAACTTTACTTCATCCTGCTTTGAGTTCTTGATGTCCATCTGAGTCCCATTCACACGTTCCCAGCGCAAGTGGGCTTTGGGTGGGAGTGGACCAGAGACCTCGCAGATCAGAGTCATATTGGCCCCTCTGGAGAGTGGCCCAACAGGGTTAGCTGAGACTGTAAAAGCAAGAAAACAACATGTGAGTGAGAGGATGGGAAGATGGGTCCCCCCTGCTCTTGTGGCTTCCAGGTTTCTGCAGCTCCTCATCTATTGACCTACTTCTCTTCCTCTCACCTTTCATCACAACCAGCTCTATGTTGCTCTGCACGTGTCTTCCTTTGTATGCCAACTGGCACTGGTAGTGCCCAGAATGGTTGAAATGGACTTTGGAGAGTTTCACTTGTATGGTACTTTTAGGTGTTCTTTCAGGTATCTCAAACAGAAAGTGGCTGCTTTTTTTGGTCTCGTGCTGCTCTCCTAGTGCTGTGACGTTGAAATCAAGCAGTTCATGAGCTTTTGCACTTTCCTGTTGTTTCCAGTTCACTTGTCCTGTGAAACCTTTATTCCATTTTATCTTCTGGAAGTTCAGATGCCATGACAAGATGACAGTGCTGTCAGCAATTGCATACTTTCTTTCCATATCTAGATCCTGAAAACCTGAATTCAGAGGAGATGAGAAATACAGAGGCAGGAAAAACCATGGTTACACTTCTCCCCATTTACCTTTGATCTAGAGAGAGGCATGCTGTGCTCAGTTGAAAGAGGACTTGGAGAAAAGCTACAACATCCCCCAGGAAGCTTAAACAGTTAATGTCTGAGAATAACACAGTAGAAAGAGCTAAAGCTCCCAAACACGCCAGTACTAAGAAGAAGAGATCTCAAGGAGAGGAGAATCTTCTCCTCACTGTACCTGGAGAGGAAAATGGGCACAAGTGTGGAACATAGCTCAGGCAGTAAAGTGATCCCTAAGCTGCAGTGTTGGAAGCCCTGGGAAATCAACACTGGAGCACCAGTGCTTGGGATGCTGGAAAGAAAAAGCTCAGCTCATGAGCTGGAGGGAACACTGGTTCCCGAGCCTGTGCGTGAGTTGCATTTTTGTTGTCACATACCTAATACCTTCACAGCAAAGGAGATGTTCTGATTAATCAGTGGAGAGTCTGAACGGACATTACACACCCAGGTCCCGCTGTCCGTAGCTTCCAGTTTCTTCAAATTCAATATGCATTTTTGAGGGGATTTGTTTTCTGTTTCTGGTGTTACTATGTTATTGTTACTGTTAAACAATGTGATGCTGAGAGTGGGTTTAGGATCAGGTGAATTGTGCATTAAAGTCAGCTCAGGGACTTCATTTTGCAGAAAGTGCCCATCCAAAGACACTGTCACTGTAAAAAGAAAAAAGCTTAGCCAGTAAGACAACTCCTCTTCTTGTGAGAGAGGGACACAAGTGTCACAGCAAAGAGAATATGAAATCTTTGCACCATGGAGATGGAAGATAAATGAACTATGATAGCCCAGGCCAGAAGAAATAGAAGCTGGATAAAGAATTTCCACAGAGATGTTTCCCCGAGCTCTATGGCCCCCTCCCCTCCTTTTGGATAAAAGCCCTCTAATCACTCACACTTGAAGACATGCAGTGAGGTACGGACTTTGTAAGAGCCATATTTACAGGTGTAAATGCCAGCGTTGGAGAGCACAAGGTTCCGCACCTTCAGCTCTTTATTTGTGCTCATGACTTCAAATTGACTATCGGCACCTGGTTCTTTTAAAAAATAGGCTTGGTTAGGAGGGAAGAGGTTTCTCAGCCATATCTGGGAAAACGGGGTGATGAATTGGAAGCCTTACTTTTCCAATGGATATTATTTTCCATATGCCCTACAACAGCATCAAAGAACGTCCAGATCACAACTCTGTAAGGGGAGGCAGAAGAAATGCCTTTGCAGGGCAGGGTCACCTCCTGTCCTGCGATCCCAATCTGTTGTTCAATTTGCTGAGCCATACTGGAGATCAGACCTGAAAGTCAATACCCGCCAAAAAAAGGCATACATTCACTTTCTGAAAGGTGTCTCAGTGAACACTTCCCATCCCTCCAGAAAGATGTAGATATTTCTTCTCCCTTTCACAGACACTGGGAAGATTATCCTCAATTTCTGAACTTTTCACTCCTTTATCTCATCAATCGATCAATCAATCAATCTCTTCTGTTTTCAGCTCCATAGCTTCCCTCCCCTCCACTTTAGGCTCTTTTCCTGGCTAATGCCAGTAGTTGTGGTGGACTGACCATCATTCACGATTTTGAAATGTCAACAATTTTACTGAGACAACCCCTTTCCACTGGACAAGACTTAGTTGTTCTGCTGGTAGCAAAGGCAGGACAGCATATGTCAGCCCTCCTTCACAGCATATGTCAGTCCTCCTCTTCCCCAGTCAAGACTTGACACAGCACTGACAAATTTGCTCACCCCTTCTTTCATTTTTTGCATGGAAAAAGACTGAAAACCAAGGAAAATTAAGAGATGAAGTAAAAAAGAAATAACGAAGGCTGGCCTAATGTGAGATTCCTGTGAGGCCTATGTGACAGTGTACGAAATAGGACATATAAGGTGGAAGAAACATTAGGAGTTGTTTCTTGGGAGAATTGCTTCCTTTCCTTCACTGTAAAGAGGGCTTCTGCAGGAGACCATAAGAAGGAGATGGACTTTCCAGAGGTAAGATTGGGGATAAAGGGATTGTAGTCTCCTGCCTCACTGCTGGTAAACTCTCAGAGATGCTTAACCTGCAGATCCCCCAGGTGACCCTAGGGAGCCACAAAAATGTAAAATAAAAAGTTTACATGAGTTTAATGTATGGTTTTCCAAAAGTTACATTCCTCCAAGAGGTAAACTGCAACAATACAGATTTTTGATAATTGCACATTGGACTACAGAAGCTTATGATTTTGTCTTAAACTGTGAAATTAGAAATGCTATTTAACAAGAGTTGGTATCTTTTGCTTTTCATTTGGTTCTAGGGTGCATAAGAGATTTCCAGTCTTTCCTCTGCAACCAGAGGAATCAAAGCTGAGTATCTGAGAAATGCAGGCTTGGCCTTGTTCAATGTCCTTCCTTTCCAGGAAAATAAGCACCAAAAAGTCCACCAAACATTATAACATTAGCAGTAAAACTAAACAAGCTGGTAGGATTACATGTGAGAAACACGTTTTTGCCCAGACGGCTGGAGGGTGGTGTTTTTCATTCAGTACTCAGTGTGTATCCTGGTTCTTATAGGAACCCCACTCCTACATCTCTACAGGGCAGCTCCCTGAACCTGGTGATGCTCCCTGGTTTTGGCTGGCAGGCTCAACAGATGGGCTGGGAACAACCTGAGTCCCAAAGCTAAACTGTGTGAGAGATGTTATATGGCAAATTGGGAGGAGCCTAGAAACACCCCAAATGTTGTGAGGCTTGTGAAAAGACTGTAAGAACCATGAGGGGTTGCTGAGCCAAGGACTCACCCAGATGCAGAACCAAGAAGACAGCAAGCATGCCGTTCACCCCTGTGCTGCATGACTCCATTGCTGTGGGAACTTTCTTCCGGCTGTGGACCGCAGGGCTGGAAATGCTGTCACTGCCAAGGGAGGTTACCCTGGAAGACCCAAATGCTCTGTAAATAATGGTTGATTTTCAGACCTCAGTGGATAGGACCCATGTTCCTAGTCTGCTCCCACTATCCTTCAGTGCAGCAAAGTGGAGGCTCACTAGTAAAGTCAACAGAGCCCTGTGTTTCAGCAAAGAATCCATCTGCAGCGTGCCCCTAGAGTTTGGTTATAAACATTTCATTTTATTCATCCCTAGGTTTCTGGCATTCATGAGGCTGCAGCTGTTTATATTGCCAAGAGTTCTGTGCTTTTTTACTTCTCTATGGTGGGTTATCATCACTCTTGGAGGGATTAAAGCTAAACACATGCAGGGCTGCATTAGCAAGAGCACAGCCAGCTCTGCTGGAAGTAGAGTAAAGTAATTATTTCCCTCTATTTGGCACACCTGAGGGCTCATCTAGGATACAGGCTCCAGTTTTGAGTCCCCAGTACAAGAAGGATGCCAACAAACTGTATAGAGTCCAATGAAGGGCTAGTGGGATGGTGAAGAGTTTGGAGCACATGACATACAGGGAGAGATTGAAAGCTGGGTTTGGTAGGGAGAAGGGAGCCAAGGTGGGATGTAATTTCAGTCTCCTGTTATCTAAAGGATATTACTCAGAAGAATGAGCCACATGCTTCTTGGATGTGCATAGGAGAGGAACAAAAGACAGCAGCCATAGGTTGCAGCAGGGATATGTTGACCAGATATAAGGAAAACTTTCTTCCCACAGAAGGTGGTTCAGCAATGGAATAGGTGCCAAGAGATGGCAGGAAATCTCCACCCTCAGAGATGTTTAGAAGTTTCCTTGTCAAGGCCCCGAGCAACATATTGTAGTTTTAGAGTCAACTCAGCTCTGAGCAGGAGATTGGACTGGAGACCTCCTCATGTCCCTTGCCAGTTAAATATTTTTGTGTGATTTTGTGATTCTATTATTACAGCCATCTTTAGGTTGTTATTAACATTTTTCTTCAGTTCTTTTTCTTTTCTCTACTTATTCCTTACCTTAGAAATCTCAATAACCAGCAAGTCTGATGTGGGAAAGACCTGCTTGAATTATTCAATGGACTATTCAACAAAAAGTATGGGGAGAAGGGAGGAATGAGGTCCAAAAGAATAAGTTGCATTGATGGTAACAAAACCTGAAGTTGGAACTGGGAGCTAACCATCATGTTAAGAGGAGTTAGCAAATTAGATGCAGTATCTGACTGCAGAGACCAAGTGCTGGTACGAGATGCAGCTGGGTAGGCTGACGGTGAAGGGGACCATGGCTGCTGGTGCAAGGAGATTTCTGAGCTCTCCATCCCTAAACCAAGGCATAAATCACAAAAAGGAAGCCGAGCAGGTTAACTGCTCCAGGGAGTGAGCAAGCCAGTGAGGTGACCTCACTTTTCTGAAAGCAGGCACTCCCCATGCCAAGAGCATGACAGACTGAAGGCTGGAGTCATAATGGGATTGAACTCAAAGAAATACATGAATAATTTTATTCAGTATTTATATGTATGATGTGCAATATTCGGTATAATATATTCTATTAGAGGATAATTTATTACTGAAATTAATTTAAATGATCAGAGCACGTGAAACTATCAAAGCATAGATGAAAACATCAGCATTACATTTACATGGAAATCAGGTCAGTGTGACTGACAGTCTGACATCTAGACAGATGTTCACACATGCACATATGAAAGATACAGGTGCAAGAGCAAGACAGCAGCTATGTGCACCATCAGAAGATAAATAGATGGCAAAAAGGCATAGTCAGAGGAGATTTGTGCCTTGTCTCATGCAAAACAAAAAGCCCAGGGAATTTGCATGAGCTGTTTATTGCAAAAATAGTAAAACAAAGGAGCCGGTGCATATGACTGGAGATCACTCTTAACAAGATGCAGAAGAAGTGATGAAGCAGTTTGCTGGGCTAAGCTACAGAATAAAGAAAGGGGCTCTAACAAGGCATATGTATGCATCTCACTCCAAAGGAACATTGATAACTGAGAACTGGCACAGGGCTTTGAGTAAGATCCATTCCTGAGATGCCAGAAGAAACCTTGTCCCTGCTGTGAAAACTCACATCACCTGTTCCTCTGGAATGAGCAGGAAAAGTCAGCCCCTACTCTAAAGTGATACCTACAAATGAGCAGGATCAGTGTTTGGTTTCAAATATTTTAAGTCATTAAACTTTATACAAAAGCTGAAGGTAATGTAACAGGTAAAACTTAATGAAATTGCTAAGTCAAACCCCATCATTTTGTTTTGACTGGGAATCTCTATTTTCTTGTCATATGGTTTCAGCTTGTTCTTTGCCTTCTTTCTAACCTGGTTTTTGAGAAAAACCACACAACCAGAGCACCGTGGGACTGACGAACTGCTGACCTTGTGCATCTTGATAGATGCAGATTGATGCATCTTTGTTCTTCTGTTTCTTCTCATGATTTCACAACTTCTGCATTCCTGCTTTATTCACACTAATCTTTGTATTTCTGTGGCAGATGTCTACAGTGCGATGTTACCACCTACATGTTACAAGTCAGTGGGGAAAATGGGTAGCCTTCAGCTAGGATTTCTTTAACACACT